>NC_084985.1:18840242-19140242 GCF_963691925.1 Scomber scombrus
CTGTCAAAGAATCACTGGAGTCTTTGTCTTCTAAACACCTTTATCGTTTATTTCAATTGGCAAGTGCCCGAATGAGGATTCATAAAATCTAAATGTTACGTATCCGAGAGGAAGAGTAAAATATCAAAGTCAGAACTAGTTCCTTCAGATCATCATATTTCGTTTTGCACAACTTGGCCATTATTTCCACACTCACAATCGGCCTGCCACCTCCTCCTCTCAGCCCCCCCCCCCCCCCCCCCCCCCCCCCCCCCCCATCCAATAATAACACTAATTTTGTTCTCAAGTGGTCGATGTCAAAAACTGCAGAGTGCCCCCCCCCCCACCTCCCTCCCTCCCTCCCTTCCTCCCTCCCTCCCTCCCTACATCTCTTGATGGGACCGCTAGATTGACCGTGACAGTTAAGTGGTCCCCGGGCTCCGTTAACGCTACTCATATTTTCTCTCCGACCACTTAATAGACACGACAGAATTAGTTGTCTGAAGATATTGGAAATGCAAAGAGATCGATGGTTCAGTGGCCCGCCACCAATCAGCTGGATCTTAATTGGCCACATTTGACCGGGGCCGTGCAAATTAAAAGAGCTTTCTGAGCGTAATAGGATTGGCAAAGTACTGTGGGCTGCAGAGAGACGCACAAATCACAGTTTAAAAAGGGGATTTTTACGTCGTATAAGGGATATATCAGAACTTATTGCAGTAATGTGCGGCGCAATACCTGGCACTTAGCCTAGGCCTTAAAGTCCACCTGATAATAATAAAAAAGTGGCCACTTGCCTAATTGCAGCTATAATCTAACAAGCATATCTGTTTTTTTAACGAATGCATATTCAAAACTACCTTTTTTTATACATGAAATACAGTCACCCAGCATCTATTCTAACGAATAAACCTAAAGCACATTATTCTTTGCAAGTTATCCCCCTCAATGAACACAATTTGTGTGCTAAACATGGAAAGCAGACAACGAAAATGTCTTATAAAGTCAGTGAGGTTTCATCCTCCTCTAATGCTTTCTGAGGTAAAAGATCCTAATCAGACAGTGCTGCACCCGTACACACCGCACCGATGAGCCCCCCCTCTCCTCCCCTCCCCTCCCTCCCTCCTTCTCTTCTCGCCTCCACTCTCTCCAGCTCCCGCGTTTGATTGATGGCCTTATTAACTGGAGTTCTTGTAAGTGTGACCGAGCTGATTAAAATGCATATGTTTGGAATAATACACCGTTTAAGCCGCCCGGGTCGGGGCGAAACCACAAGGCAGATTTATGTAAACTATCAGCCGATGTCTTTAAGCCTGATAGGGACACGGGTCACGCAGGAAAGTGGCTTTGGTTGGTGCATTATAAAACTGTAACATAAAATAAAGATGAACAGATCCGGCTTGCTCAATATTCAAAAGGAGCAGCCTGTCCAAAATCCTGGTTTCATAGCGGATTGTTTTTAAAAAGAAGTCTGGAAAGCTTGGAGCTGATTTTATATTTCATTTCAGCCTATTTGGTTAGACAGGAGCAGCAGCGCTATACGACCATCTTCTAAACCGGCGTCACATGCTGCCAGAATGACACAAGCAAGGCATATTACAACCACATTTACCCATCGACGCATATGGACCCCCCCCCCCCCCCCCCCATCTCTCCTCACTGCATACGACTGAATCCTCGGCGGCCTAATCCAGCATCAACATGCCATTTAATCGCTGGAAGATTGCGTATGACTGAGCTTCAAGATATGATGGGCTCATAGATTGCGCACATAACAGCAATTACATCAGCCTTATAAGATCCTATTAGTGAGAATTGGCTCAGAGCTCCCCAGCTCCCACAACTAGCACAAAGCATTTTGATAAGGGCGGTGCAGTGCAGCTGTCCACAGGCAGCAATTTAAAAAAAACACACCAAATAGATCTGTGGCTGCTGCTGCTGCTGCTGCTGTTTAAATTGGATTACATCCTAATTTACAGGCCCTTGTCGTAACGCAAGGGGCTGGCGGAGGCGTGGACGGACCAATCACACAGTAATGATGATGAATGGGAGATTAATGCGCATACAAGCAAGACAATTTAAGCCTTCATCTGTTTAAATAGGCTTCCAATATCATTTGGAAACGGAGGTCACGTTAAATCAATCGGGGGACGCGTGAAAGTCGTTTTCTGCGGCGTCTTTATCAACATTATTTACGGTGCACCGGAGACAGCTATATGCAGCAGGAAAACGGGCCCGGCTGCTACGTGCTTATGTGACACACAAGAGAAACAAAAACAGAGTAGGATGGATTCAGGATATATTAAGATCCTCTTAAATCCTCGCATTTGGTTGGAAGAGGTTTCTCATTTCTGTGCAGATTCATGGTTAAAAAATGACCCTTCCTGACTGCAAGTGAACATTTCTAGATCAAATAGACTCATAGGTTAACTTCATCTCATGGGATGGCGTATTTATGAATTATTATGAATTTATTTTGTGTCATGTCTACATATTATAAGCGTGTTATTCATACGCCATGTCGAGGCCAGGCTGCACAGGTTTGCAGGTTTTTTTAAACACGACAGAGCTCGGTCAAAGGAGGGTCAGAAGCAAAAATAATGGAACAAATGCTCCACATGCAGAGAAATTTGAGGCACACTTATATAAAGTGAGCAAAAAACTAAAGAGTAAATGGGATTTATTATGTGATACATTTGTGAGGCCTCATTTTCTCCTACTTCACCAAACTGCATTCAGAACAGATGCATTAGGTTTGAAGTGTGCTTCACTATGATATTTCACAGTTTGTAAGCATTTATCTAAAACTGACTCTGACGACACTCAGTTCTTTTAGCAGTCCTGACCCTAAAAAGTCACAAGCACTAAACACAGGAAATTGTCACATATTTCAGTGTAATGGGCCTTCAAACAAAAAAAGAAGCTAAACACAGACTTAATAAAAACGTGTTGTGCTTACATATGCAGATATTGTCGGGTTGTCCAACGACGGCTGTAACCTCTCATCATATAAACAGAAATTCACCAAACAAATCTGTCACCGAGTCACCTACCTGTTTTAAAAAAAAATATTCCCGCGCGCAGGTAACTGGAAAATACCATTTATAGGTGGGGCGCAATAGACACCAGGACAGTAAGTATTTAAATAAATCCAACACAAAATATAGATTTATTACAACAGAATCAACATATACATATAAACTAATTCATAGAAGTGACGCAGTGGCAATAAAACAACCGATATATTTAGAAAACAGAGCTATATCACACGATCTCCCCTCCGCGTTTGATATTGGTCCGCTCTTTTAAACAAGTGTGTAGACATTCAAGAACCATTTGTCTCCACACTGCTGAAAAAGTGAGTAAAAAGAAACCCTCCACTGTTCTCCTCTTAAGTTAGAAAACACACAAAAATACAAAAGCAGTAAAGCTTGTCGACACCGTTGTTGTTTTTTAGTATTTTCAGAGCATCTGCTCTGCTGCTGATCGGTGCAATACGAATGTATAAAATGGCCAGTGTTGAAATATAATATATAGTCTATAAATCAGTGGCTCCACAAAGCATACAGCATGGAATCATAGTTTTTATACCACATAAATACATGATCATTTCTAACTATTTTTACCTGATAGCCAAAAGAAAGTTTTGCTCATAAAGGTATGAATATGCTGCCAGCCAGCCCCTGCAGCACCACTTAGACATCATCACTGATTATAAGAATGGCAATTTATATGAATTATACTCTCAGAGATAAAGGGGAATACTCTTAGGCAGGTGCTTTCCTTCAGAAACATGCGTATTAAGACATGCTTGGTAGTGCATCATTGTTGTTCGCATGTAATCATTTCTCTGCACTGTCAAGAAATATGATTTTGAACCATGTTTAAGTTAATGATTATAAATCTTTATCTGTTACTTTAATTAATATAGGACAAGGTGGATGAGTGGTTTAGATTTTCCCCGAGATGCACATGAATTTCTAATCTTCAAAAATGTTTAAAAGAGCTGTGACATGAGTCAAACATCTCAGCCTTCTTTCATTCTCCTTTGGCTTATCAGCAGTAATATAACTTTATATGAGTGACTTTTCCTGATTCTGTGTTCACAACTATGACCTTTAGTTTGTTAAAGTAGCTGCAGAACAAAGATGTCAGTATCCATAGGGCATTGAAAGGGTGTATCATGACAACATGAAGAAAGAATACTGTGCAGAAAAAGATTTTATGATGCAAGTTATACAGGAAAATATCAATTTCTGAGGCTTAGGGGCCAGGTTGACAGTGGAAAATTAAATGTTGAATATGTCATAGAAAATCATTTGAATATCCATTGATTATATTGAATTCAAAGGTTTATACTTTATTGATGTAGTGAAGGAAATGATTGCATCACAGCAGCATAGTCAACTAGTCCAGAAAAAATGACACTAACAAAACAAATGACACAATTAAAAAGCACAATTGCATGGTCTGCATAGAAAGACACAAAGTATTAAATAGTTACGTGCAACATCAATAATAGTAATAGAGAAAGAGTAATAGTAAGGTTTACAAGACAAAGTGGAAATGAATGATGAATATAATATATACAATATAAGTCTGATTTATTTTTTTTAAACAGGGGATATACAGGGTTGGTTAGTGCCATCTATTGTAAAACAGCCTTTGGGGTGATGAGAGGTGAACCAAAACAGTCTCCTGGGGAAACATTATTTAGATCTAGATCCACTTTGTCATCATATTGGACTTGCAGTAAATTCAGTTTGGGATAGATTATTTAAGGATGGCTTAGACTATTACAGAAGTTCATCAGTGCTGGACTTCATCAGTTACTAATTTCAGTTTTTAATTCTATAATGTGAGGCAAAGCACTTCCTTTGGGTCCATCCCCTTAGTGATGAGGACCACCAGTGGGTGATAATGTGTGGAGCAGATGAAGGGGAGTCAACCTTTCTATGTGTGATGTTTACCCCCATTCAACAGTCTGATAACCATCAACTCAGATGTCTATAACACTCCACATGTTCTTAGATGGTTATGAGAGGTTTGTTTATGGGTTACACATAGCATGATGACAGAATCCAGACCACAATTATATGCAAACCGTCTGTAAGAGCATCCAGCTATAAGCATTGTGCGCCGCTTATAATTAAGACCTGCCAGCAAAATTTGACTTCAAGGAGGTTTGTAGGTTGGTTGAATGAAGCCAACTCTTTCACAAATTGCTCCATTCCATATTTCAGCTTGCAGACACTACATGTAGTGTGAACCTTACTGAGCCACAAAAATGAATTCCTTTTTCTTGGTGGAAGTATTTCTCTGCTTTGATTTAAAAGGACACAATGATTTGGCACTGATGCTGTCTGTTTCTGTGATCATTCCTACTGAAATGTACAGGCGAGGCAACTGGATATGCATTTTTTGGATATAATAGGATGCAACTACTACTTTTGGTAATTAAATGGATATTGAATAGTGTGATATATGACAGCTCCAAGGAATTGTATAGCAAAAATATGTAATGGTTTTATTGTATAAGATTTTGATATTTTTCAGCAGACCACAGACGGGAAATGTCAGGACAGGAAATGATCGCACCCAATAAAGATTTCAGGGAAGATTTAAATAGACACTAAATTTTTGGAGTAACTGTCAAAAAAGCTCCACGATATCTACTATAATCATTGTTGTCACTTTCACTGCCTTTGATTTCCATTTCTGGAAAACCAAAAGTAGTCCAGTAATCTGGAGTCTAGTGGATGTCTTGTGCCTTTCTAGTAGTGAATTTGATTCTGAAAAACAAACTGACTTGAACTTGAGCTACAAGCTCAGTTTGTTTTTCAGAAATGTTTCAATTTACAGTATCCTGGGGCATTCAGGTAACAAATCCTTTATTATACATGAATAATCCTCATCAAAACAGAATCTCTGAAGCTGGAAAGGTGCAATGAAAGGTGTGAAAAAGGGGTGAAAGAAATGAATGAGTGCCATGGCCAAAGAAGCAGGAAATGCAGTTTTCCTTAAAAAATTCAGTGAGGATGCTTTGCCATCATTATACACTGTAGCTGCATTACATTACCTTCATTTGTCAGATGCTTTTATGCAAACTGAGTAGCTGTGAGTGCATTCAACCCTCATAGTGTGTAATGTTGCTCTTCTGACTTCAGTGCAGCTCACGTTTTCTCGTTGTGCCCCATGACTCTGCATCCTCTCATTACTTGTACTGATTAACAAATATATGTGTTTTGTGTATGTGTATGCCCTAAAGACTATAAGCATCGTTTAGGTTGAAAATCCAATGATAGACCAGAAATCTCCACATTATGTGTGTATTTGAAATGGGCTTGCTTTTGTGTGTGTGTGTGTCTGGGCGCCCTTCTTAATATCACATGGAAAATACAACCGCAGGCTCAGTTTAGAAATATAGTACAAGGCTGTGCTCCTCTTCTCCCTCTGATGTGCAATTGTCACTTAAAGTCCACATAATGGCCACATAATGGTCAAGTGTCACTTTATTGATGGTTCTGGTGGGAACTAAGCCACCAAGAACTCCCAAAAGTCTTACTCAGCGACATGATGATGATCAACTTATAAAATTTCATTTGATTGTTCAGCTGCTTTACCCATGAGATCTTTTTTTGTTTTGTGGAGCCGATAACACCACATTGTGCGATATTGTTTAAAATGATTTAATAAGCACTTTGTTTTACGACAGAGTGTTATTATTTTACGACCCTCTCGGCAGCCAATGGCTTTGCAGATCAGTCCAATTCTCTCCACACCTCATTTTATTTTACTGCACGCAGGCCGCTTTACTGCTCGGCAACAGTGGTGGCTGAAGGCGACAGGAAAAGTTGTGCCCCGTCTTTCCCAGAGAATCATCAAACAGACTCTGCAGCAGAGAATAAGAAAACCCTGTTCCCACAGTCCCACTGCTCTTGCATCACTCAGATTGCAGCATGTTGTCTTTTACAGTGGTAATGGGCAACAACCAGAGCTTACTTGACTTCTACTGCCATAATTAGTCCAGTTTGATGTCTGTGTGGGCCCATGGTGTCTATATATCTACATGTACATATACAGTATTGTAGGTGTGTCTGCTTGAAGCGGCCTATTGGTGTGTGAGTATGTGTGCGTGAGCTTGTGATAGAGCACCTCCTTGCCGCAGTGATGTATCCTCATTATGCCGCCACACCCACTTGCCGGTCCTCTCCTGGGGGACAGGGGTGTCTGGGCTTCCCCTTCTTTCCGTTCCTCCATCCCCCAACCCCCTGCCCTTCTGACTCCAGCTCCCTCCATCCCCCAACCTGCACTGTGGTTGTGCAGTGTGAAGAGCTGTCCTGCCAGCCTCTAACTGCTGCTGACCAATGGTGGTGGTTTTGTGATATAAGCTCCCCTGACTTACTGTGAAAAGCTTATGTTGAAAAAGTACTCATAGCTTAACTGGGGGTTGGGGTTACTGACCTCATCATAAAGATATGGACTGAAGCAACAGGGATGAACCCAAATGTTTGTCTGGAAAGAAATTCCCACAGGAGCAGCTCATACAAGAGATGAGTATTTTGATACAAGTTCCTAGAATTCAGGTCAGGAATGGCATACTGTGTATCACTGTAGGGCTGTTTGTGTCCTGTGTCAGGCTAAGTTGGGGAGGTAAGGTTACACCATGGGAAAATGAGCAGAGGAGATAGTGGTACCAGATAGTGAGGGCATCAGAAGAGGAGCTAAGAGCCTGTGCTTAGTGCTTTAATGGATGGTTTGAAAGAGCACTCACACTGTTCGGCAGGGAGCAGACCTCCCCAAAACTATAAAACTGTGGTGACTGACAAGGTAGAGGTGGGGGCAGCTGTGTGTGTGTGTGTGCGTGCGTGCATGTGTGTGCGTGTGTGTGTGTGTGTGTGTGTGTGTGTGTGTGTGTGTGTGTGTGTGTGTGTGTGTGTGTGTGTGTGTGTGTGTCAGTGTTAGCTCCACAAACAAGCTCGTCAGGATTATTTCAGAGGATGACGTCACAGAATTTAAATGTTGGATTAAAGTGTCCATTAAAGTTTTAAAAGTTTCCTACCAGTACATTGAAAGAGTCGTTGCCTGCTACTTATTTGTGGTTCTGTGAAAAGATCCCTTTCTGTCACAATTCCAAAGTGAAATGGAGGATAAAATCCACAGCTTAGCTGAAGCTAATATGAGGCTTCAGCAGACACAATTAGTTAAATCAAGTGGGTATCGTCTAAAGTTAGTCACTTTAGTCTGAAACTCTTTTGTGTTTCTCTGCTGCTGTGTATCATAACACAAAGAGAGAATGTAATTTGTTCTCAGGACTTGCAAAAGAGATTTTGCTGTAACTGAAAAACCTGAATGGATAAAGTTTAACTTCATAAAAAATGCATTTAATGATGGCATATTATTTGTTCAGCTTTTAATTATCTATGTTTTGAAGGTTACAAAAAAGTTCTAATTTTATATAAATGAGTTTGACATGTTTGATAGAAATGTCTATTACTTACTGCTTCTGTCACCCCATTCAGGAGAAGTGTAACATTTGCAACTTGTTATAAAATGCTAGGTCAATGTTAGGCGGCTCCTCTGGTGAACAGGAAGTGATGCAGTTTGTTTTTGGCAGCAGACACTGGTTTGCTTGGAATCAATCAACGAATAAGTGCTTAGTTAGCATATGTAAAAATGGACAGCATGACTGAAAGCACATAGAAAAGAGTGGATTTACAGTTAAGTCTAAAGATCACGAAAAAATTTGAACAATGCAATCTTAGATTACATGTTCAAGACAAGAAAATATCCTCACATTGTATGTGTTTGCATGCACACTTAATAATTAAACCATGTATTCAGTTTATGTGTGTGTTAGATGAACTTGAAAGCAGCAAGTGAACAGGCATGAATGGGCAGCGAGACAGTTTAATAAGACAGACAAACTGACGCTGACAGATGATAAACCTATGGCGTCTTCAGGTTGTGACTAACAGATCAGGAACCCAGATTAACAGGGGGGGGGGGGGGGTGTAACAAGGAGTCCTGTTTTGGTTAGCTGAGAAGGAGTAGAGGAAGGTAAAGAGGGAAGAAGAGTGTAGGAGGAGAGGCGATAGGGAATCCTTGTTTTATAGATCTGTGTTTGTATACCTGTGCCTGTTCACTGCACCTAAAGAAAAGAGCAAATTAATTGAACATTAAAAACTGGCAAAGAAAGGGAAGGATGAAGGAAGAAAGAAAGGAAAACAAGACAGACTGTGGGTGCGATGGCTCTAGAGATCAAGAAGAAGATGGAAGTAAAGAAGGAGGATTGGGTTTATGGTGATGCTCTGTTTGTGACGGCTGTCTGCTGGATGAAAACAGGGCCTCTTTAACTCCTCGTGGGTTAATGGAACTTTTATGAGTTTGTCCTGCAATCATGTAACCCCTGGCGTCTCCTTTCCTCCCTGCCTCTCTCTCTCTCTTTCATTCTCTTTTCTTTCCCCATATCGCAGGGCAGATCAGAGGTTAGCCGCTCCTGTGTTTCTGTAAACACTGCTCTCTCTGCAGTGGGTTTATGAGGACAGGACCAGTTAGGAGAAGGACTAAAATGGTGGGTGAGTCACGGGTCTGGCTTAGTTTACATTAGGTAAAGACTTGTTTAGGCAGCGGTTAATATAGTCAGGTGGAGAGTATAGCAGCAGTATAATGGCTTAATGGCCGAGGAGTTAAGCAGGCGTGAGTCTGCCCAGAGGTCTCTTTTTGTCCTTCCATTGCCTCTACCAGTGTGAGAAGTAATTGGTTTCACTTTCCAGAAGCTATGGGAGCTTAATTTAAAAAATGTAAAAGTAGAAGCTCATTGGTTTTTATAGCTACAGCTACATTTGTAACCCTAAAAACCCAAGACTTGATACCACTAGCTCAAACCCCACAGCTTAAAAACTCTCCCTCACCAGGATAACAGCGGTTAGATGTCTGACAACACAAGGTGCATGAGGAGGAGGAGGAGGTGGGAGGGTGAGCAAGGGGTGGCGAGGGAGCTCTGTAGCTGTGAATTGATGGAGATTGGCGCAGAAAGGCGACGGGAACCCGACCAGGTCTCCCATCATAAAGCACGACTGAGGGATGGACGTCTGAGGGCCAGACGCAACTTTTAATGCCCGGCCATGACTCACGCTGACTGTCAGTAATGAGTTTTATTCACTTCCATCATTTGAGTGTCGATTGCGATCATGGGGCTATCTGAGAGGCATGATTGACGGGATGGAGGTGTGGGGTGGGAGAGTGAGATAAAGGACAGAAAGTAGCTGGACATTGATGCCGATACCAGTGGGAAGTGTTCAGCGATCAGCTGAGGACTAGTTTCAGAGCAGTTCTTGGAGAAAATACTCACAAAGTGATGTCACACCAACCCGGGATATTCAGGTCTATTAAAAATGGATTTGCCTCTCATATCGATATCTGGCACTCTGACACCATAACATCTCATTTTCATCTCTTCTGTTCCATTTCCACTTTGAATCACAAAACCCCCAAATTTATAAAGCCAAAAAATCATCACAGCGTTTTTTATTGTTTATTCAAATATCCTCCACAGCACCTTTTTTATTGTATAGAAGCACCAGAAGCATGTGGTCAAAGACATTCAGTTTAAAGACAATAATCAATATTGAGCCCAGATATAGAGTGAGTGTGGGGAGATTTGAGGGGGAGGTGGGGAGGTCCTTACTCTAGATGTTGATAGGATCAATGAGCTTTAGAGGATCAAGAATGGATGGTTCCTTGTGTAGGCTCTGTGGTGGTGACAAGACCAGAGATATTACACAATCTGGGCTCCACATGTCTCTCATCATCTCTTTATTTCCACCCTTTGTCTCTCCATTTGCCAATAATCTTTTTATATTTAACACCATAATGAACATGCATGCAAAGCTGCACACACTGAAGCTATGTATGAGTATCTGTGACAGATATTGAGGTGACTTGAGATGGAAGCATGCACCTTATTTTTCACCCACTCAAGTGTATTGATTTGGAGGCAATAAGGCGGTAATCTGCTGGGCAGTTACATTAGGACGACATGACATACACACATCTTCTCCCTTTTTATAGACCAAGAGCATTAGTAGTATATTACAGAGGGTGTACACACACACTCATGTACATAAATCACACTTTCTTTAAACTGTGATATTAAATAAACCCACTGAAATTAAATCTTTCAAATAGAAGGAGTAATATGCAAACCACAAGCTTGTTCTTTCGGAATAGCACAGAAAAGACATAACCCTGAGGTGTGGAGGCTTCTCGGAATAGCTGAGGACAACTGTGGGGCGCAGGGCGTGGGGGTAAAGATCCGCCCCAATCGGTCATGCTTACTCCTGACAGTAACAGAGCTTTTTCTATTCTAATAAAGCCTGTCCTCGCTATATTTACCTGCTTAGCACAGTCCAGTGCTCTGGGGCCACTGTGACCTGCCTGTCCGAATGTGTGTGTGTGTGTGATTTGGAGAGAGAGACATAATGGTGACTTAGCACCTGGACACGTCAACGATATGTAGATTCAGCGATGTTGATACAGCATCTGAATTGGCAGAGAATGCAAATGTATTTGCGGCACTGTGTGTGTGTATGCGTGTGTGTGTGTAAGAGAGAGAGTGAAAGAGAGAGAGTGAAAGAGTGTGCATGTGGTGCACAGCATGAGACAGAGAGATGAAGATTCAGCTGTGTGGGTGAGAGTGTTGGATTAAAGATGACAGCCAAGACCGAGGAATCCCATCATTCCACGTCCAGGGAGCACTCCATTCAGCCACTGACACGGCCCTCTGGGGTGGGGCAGGAGGTGGGGTGCCAGTTAGGCCCTGTCAGGGGGTCTTATGACCTGATGGATGTTGTGCTACGGGACGCAGGGAACACCCTGAATATTGCCTCTCTCACACACACTGTCATCCTTATACACAAGAACAGAGATGGACTCAGTAACGTCAGTGAGGCACATAGCCGAGCCCTTACAGCTGTCTTAATTTTACATGGTGTTTTTTTGGTTGGCCACAGTTGTCTATCAAGTTGCAGTAGAAGTGCAGAAATGCAAAGATGAGTGTGCGCACACTTTGCAGCATCCCGTATGACAGTGCTGAACAGCTCCTCCCAACTATCATTGAACTGAAAAGCCCCAAAGTTGCATCTTCTTTTATTAGAATGGCATAATAACTATCCATCACCTCAGCCAGCCAACTGTATCTCTCCCTCCTGATGCTCACAGCCAATCGGCAACCTCGATATTTGAGAGCTAATTTGTCACAGTCAGCAGCGTCCCTCCCATGTCTTCCTCTCCCTGAAGTGAGCATTATTGTCATCCCAAGTCTCTGAGGATGGTTTTATCATTCCTGCTTAGTACAGCACTGGGACATTATGAGATACACCAACACACTCTGCAAGCAAACCACTTGAAATGCTTTTTTATCAGTATTTCTCTTTCTGTATTCCTCACACACATACAAACAATGATGGCAGTGTGTGTGTGTGTGTGTGTGCGTGTCTGTGAGTGCATGTGCTGTTTCCCTCCACTCTGCCCTAAACGAACCAATTATGGGTGTTTATGTAGCTTTAATGCGTATAAGCGTCAGGAGAGAAACATTGCACCGCTCACCACCTAATCAATGAGGCCTTGCATGCTACACCACCCCTCGCTTCTCTCTTCTCACTCGTCCTCTATCGCATCACTCTTTCCCCCTCATTTTCTCTGCTCTGCCTCTATCGCTCCCTCTCTTGTTCCTCCTCTGTTCAATTAGCAAGAGACAAGAATGAGGTATCAGGTCAATTGGCCATGAAGAGAGCTTTAAACAGAGCAAGATGAGGCCATCACATAGTTGCTATGCACAGGACAACAGGGTCGTACAGGCTGGAGTTTGGTACACTTAGTCCTGAACATTTTCGATCAGCATTTCAGATGTTGGTGGTTGATGGTTCTTCAGTTCTGAATTGTATTTTGTAAAGTTTCCCATTCTTAATGTAAATGTGAAAGGAAAGTTGTGTAGACTTGTATTCTGTATTTCTGTTGACTATAATACATATGCTCCAAGATTGATCCCACCTATTGTTTATTTGGTGTTGTTTGCCCTGGTGCAAAAGTTTTATTTAGTTCAAATTTCTATATTTTATTTGTTGGGTTCACAATTACAATTACAATCTATAGATTTAAAACAGAAGGCCCATGAACCTACAGTGTTTTGGGTGGCCTGCAAAAAAAGTAAGGCAGTCCCTTTAGCCAGGTACAATTGAATTGTCTTCACTCTTTGAAGTAATATAATTTCCCCCCCCCCCCCCAGTGGATGTAACGGTAAATATATTACAGATTATATTAGCTGAAAATCAATCAAGATTATGATTTAACCTTAATTCAGTTTGTTTACAAACACTGCAGAGTTACAACAAGTTATCAGACGATTACCTAAATCAATAAGTGGTTTAGATTAGTGTATTTACTCCTAAAAAACATTGCCAGCTTTTTAGCCACGCTAGCTGTGTGGCAGTCTGTCAGTCCAACACTTTGTTCCAGACTTAAGTGTCTCAACAGATATTTGAGAGGTTTCCATGAAGTTTGATATGAATGAATTGTATTAACTTTGGTGACCTTAGCATGATGATATTAGAATTTGTCTCAAACACAGTTTCACAGAGTAGCTAGCATAGACTCCTGTTTGATCCTTGCCCTGCGCATCATAGAAATGGCACCACATTTTCAGATCCTCTTATTTTTCATGTGTGCACCTGAACTTAAGTAGCCTAGCATTATTTTCAGCTGAACCAGAGCCTGTGGTCTCCCTCATGATCAGTCACTTGATTTCTTACAAAGCTTATAGCCTACATTTGTTAGAACACCAGATTTCATTTTTCATTTGAAACTGTTATTACCATACACAGATGGCTCCACAGATCCTCATACAACCTTCCAGAAGTTGAAAAACAGAATGCATTATTCCCCTCTGAGTGCTGAGCAGCAATCAGGTTACCTTTACTCTCACCCACCCTCACCCATTACAGGTCTGAAACAGCACCAGCAACCTCTGGATCAGGCCTTCCAACTACCCTCTCCACCAGCTGCTGGCAAAGATGAATGTTGCTCAGTGGGCGCTGCACCCCCCTGGGTATTTAGGGCCCACCCTGGTGTGTCCGACCGGAATGGTGGGGCCGGAGCCCTGTTACCGACAAAGGTGATTATTTACCAGGCCTGGGCCTCTGTGGGAACCGGGTGGTGATAGATTCTGACGGGGCTGATGATCACTCTTCCAATGAGAGTAATTAATATAATGAAGAGATACTGAGCATGTGCAGCAGTGTGTGATGAATAGAGTTTGTGCGTTGTCGTTACTCACAGGTGACAGGGGGTGTGTGGGGGGTAATGTGAGGAAGGAAGTTTACTGTGGAAGGGAAGAAAAGGGCAGAAAAAGAAAGCCTGAGCAGGATAAGAAATGAAAGCAGAGGACATATTAATTAAAATATTTACATCCTTAAACACTATATGTATAGCTTCTTGGAGGAAGTAAGAAGTGAAGACACCTTAAGCGAGTGAAAATGAGTGAAAACAGATCACAGCATGACAAGACAAACAAGGTCCCCTCTACCTCAGATATGTACTCCTATTGTTGAGATGCAACCTTTTAACCAGGTAGTGGGTCAATGTTTCACAACTACACCCCCTAGATTTTCTAATGAGGACTTCATAGATATAATTAGCTACTGTTATTTTCCTCGCTGTCGTCGTGACATGTTATGTGCTGACCCGCTGTCTGCAATGGAATTATCTTCACTAATGAACCTAAGCAGAGTCAATGACTCAGGATGGGGGAATGTTGTCTACAAAACAGGAAGAAGACATGTGTGGGTGTTGTGCTGATGTTCAGACGCTGTGGGTGTGGATCTGGGCTCAAGCTAAATAGACTGACTATTATTGGTGGGTTCATGGAAAAGATATCAAGGCCACAATGCTACACAGTGAGACATGGGCTCGTTACGCACTGCTGGGCGAGCTATTATACCTGCTAGATTCAAGCCACTAATTTAGCCACATGCCACTTAACGTGTGTTTGATATGAATCACGGGGTGCTTAGAGGTGCCTCGCCCCCCTCCCTGTGCCGTGACCCCACTGCTCTCACTTCCTTAAAGAGCGAGTCGTTAAACAGCTGAGAGGATCCACCAGCAGTAATAATGGGGAAATAATGAACGCAGTTGCCTCAGGTATTTATCACAGCAGCAACTCTCTAAGCTGAGCCTGTTTTATTCTCTAAATTGCAGAGAGGGGGGTTTACCAGGTGGGCAATTAACTTCAAAGTCTGAGAACACACCAGCAGAAATAGATGCACATTTTGATCATCTGTGTATATGTGCACATATTCAAGTGTGGTTTGGCACTGGCTTCTTCAGGTCCCCCATTACTAGTAAAAGTGATCATGGTCAGGTTGTGGGCCCCATGGAACCAAACATATTGTCAGATTTCTTTCAGCTCAGTATTGTAAGACAGGGCTGTTGATCAAATCACACAATGCAAACCAGCACCAGACAGTGAACTTTGACTGACACATCAGACTGTATTTTATCCCAGTGTGGACACAATACAGTGTGGTGTGTCTGGTTTCCCACCACTGGCTGCCTGGCTGACGGGGTGAGGCCCTCCAGCTCAGACCGGCTGGCTCGGGACTCTGTCGGTCCCTCGGTCGCTCGCATCCCCTTCAGACGTCAGCGCAGGCCGGTCTCACCGCGGCTCCTTTACAGCCTGCTTTCATGTGTCCTTTAATGAGGAAACCGCAGGCTCAGCAGCCTGCTATAAAACACAGGCAAATTAAAACACCCAAATATGAATCAGCTACGCTGCCTAATTCAGCAGACCAGTCCAGAGGCGTAGTTCTTCTTTAGGGAGACCTCAGGAAGACCAGAGTCTATTGTCTGCAAAGGCCAAAACCGTGTTGATGGTTAAGTGATGCCAAATCCTGCTTGACAAGTTACTTCAGCATAGGAAGAGATATGCCATACTGAATCAATGGCTTCTCAATCTCAACCTTGAAATACTTACTCTTTTACAGTCAGATGAAGATATTCTTCAAAGCACAGAGCCAAAGCAAGTGCATATTTCCCAAAGAACAATAACAGAGTGAGTCACAAACCCACGACAAAACTCCTGCCACCAACGGCTCGCCACAGTCTGATACAACTGCGGCTGCCACTTAGACGACAGCAGCTCCATAAAATGTCGTGAAGAAACGCCAGCCCTCAGAAAAAAAAGAGTAAAATTAAACACAGCCACATTTGTTTTTTTCCTCCCATTTCATTGTAATGATGGAAATAAGGGCATCATTCTGAGATTAGTGCTGCTATTTCTCCCCAACTGACGTTAGGCATTATATGAGCGCCTGTCGAAGAGCTTTGGAGAAACAATGGAACAACAGCCCACTGAAAGGCAGAATGGCTGGATCGTGGGCTAGTTAGCTAACTTTAAACTGCATAAGATGGCTCTGAATACACTCAGAAACAGGGAACCAGAACACTTTGGTGTTCACACAACAACAATCACACTAGAGTCTATAGCCATGTTAGTAGTTCTGCAAGACTTACTGACTTAAATAATAGCTTCAACAAGCTGATATCCAACAGATATAATATTTACCATGTTCACCATCTTAGTCTAGCACATTAGTATGCAAGTATTTGGTAATTAGCACTCAACACACTGTACAGCTGAGACCATTGGGAATGTCATTTGTTTTGCAGGGGTTTTGTCGTGAATCAGACAAGACATTGTGACCTGATGTTGCCACTAGATGAAAATTAGACAACCAAAGTCCAATAGTTCAAAACCACAACTGTGAATGTCATAATGGAGCTAGAAGTCAGAGGTCACCGAAGTCATAGGATTCATCCTCTGGGGACCATGGAAACAGCTGTTAAGGTATTTTAGTTTGGCCCAAAGTGGTGAACCAAACGACTGACACTACCATACCTAGAGACATACCACAAGCGACTGTTTGTTATTGTCCTGATGGTCACCTTACCTGTTAGGTAATCAAGTAAGGTTTATTTACATGGGACACCAATAACAGTTTAATTCTGTGGGCTCAACATAAGACATTAGGCCCTTGATTTGGATAAGGAAAACTCAAGAGCTCCCTCTTTGAAGTTGGAGGTAATAAGTACATAGATCTCAAATGTTTGCCACAAATTTAAAGGCAAGTAACAGACAATGGCTGGTGTTATCTCAAAAGCAAGAAAATTTGAAATTTAAGTAGCTCTATTATTACGTGGCAATTTGAAATATGCTAAAGCTCAGTTTAATCAGGTGATGGGTAACTGTTACACATCAGTACAAAAACATGCCACAGACATAGTGAGTGAATACAGTTGGTGCATTAACATGCGTATCAGCTGGGGTAGTTTTAAATAAAGCATACCTACCTACACTATAATGAGTTATTAATGTATATTGTTTTTACTTTTACTGATAATGATACTGACATGCAATTTAACATGGCATATGTTAGAGTATAGAGGGACTATGGTTAAAGTATCCATCCTCTCATTAATTGATTTAACAAATATTATATTACAAAAGCTAAATAAATCATTTGATTCCCGAGATGAGGTGAAATAAATGATACTTTTACTGACAAGTTCTGCATTATCTACAAACAGTTTTTTCACAAACCAAACAAACGCAGACAAAATACACCGAACAACTTTTATTTTAGGCCACAGAATGACTGAAGATCTGTTTCACAGAGCAAAGACAAACTGTTGACACTATTAATGACTTTTACTAAAAAAAAGAAGAAACAAAAGAATTCTTTTAGATTCCTTTTCAATACTAGACAATAATATGAAATATACAGTATGTACATTTGCCTAGAGCAGGGAGGAAATGTTCCTCACTGACACTTTACACAGATGTCGTACAAGCTGAGAGACGGACAGAGAGAGAGAGAGGAGAAATATGTGAGGAAAGACCTAAAAGTTAAACAGAAAGTGCCAGAGAGGGAGTACAACATTTTGTTGTGAACAGTATAATATTTAAACAGTGTTGGACACAAAATAATACTCCAATGGCTCGATAAGCAGTTGCAGACAGCAGAGCAGAGAGGTAAGTTCAAATAAATTCTGTAACTGTGTATCAAAATGGCCCAGCACATCGCACTGCGATGCACACTGTGCAAAAATAACCAGATACATATCACAGTATTTAAGAGAGCATAACTAGTCCATTAAGTGAGTAGTGACTTAAATGTAGTACCAAAGAAAGGAAACAAATTGTAGTGTATTCACAAGTTTAAAAAAACTGAAAAACTGAACATTGAAATGAAAAAAATGAAAAAATGTAAAATGGCTGGAAGACTCAGGTGACAAGTAAATGAGAGGATGACACCAGCGTCCCACCAATAACTGATGAATGTAACAAAACAAGTAAACTTTGAGCCAGCATTTTGGTCAGTTGTGTGCCTTTACATGTAGTGCTGTGAATATGGGTTGTGTTTTTTAATTAGAAAAAGGACAACCCAATCTCTGCACTCTCCTGTCTCTTCAATGACATTTCCATCAGTATCTAAATTCTCACTGTAGTTTGTGTGGTTTTTACTGTCCTCATTACATATAGGCAAACAGCACTAACCCAACAAAAACATACTTAACCTTTTTAACAACCATGCAATTATTACTTCTTAATCATTCTGAAAAATACATATATTTGCATTGTTATATGTAAACCAGCAACGCCTCGTCCCATCCTACCTCTGATTTCCTTACTCTGGCTTCTCAGGTCAAATAGAGAAGAGAGTTGCTTAAGAGGAAGGGCTTTGTCTCTAGATACTGATCTAAGGTCAGTTTTAGCATTTCCTCCATGCAGAAGGAGAGCCATGAATTAAAAATATGATTCAGCTAATGCAATGAGGGGACATGTGTCAACATACAGTATGTTAATTGGACCACAGATCTGTGCCTGAGGGCAAGGCCTTAGTCTCTCCTGAGCATAGTGGGATAAGGGGCACTGGGGTGTGTGGTTGTGGTTGTGTGTGTGTGTGTGTGTGTGTGTGTGTGTGTGTGTGTGTGTGTGTGTGTGTGTGTGTGTGTGTGTGTGTGTGTGTGTGTGTGTGTGTGTGTGTGTGTGTGTGTGTGTATGTGTGTGTATGTGTATGGTAACAACATAGTCAACTGTGCTCCCCGTCCATTCACTGTCCTTCCTCCTCGCGTAGGAATTGGAAGACGGATGAGAAGTCCTTGTTAGCGTAGCCGCGGGAACACATGACTCTGAAGATCTGGTGAGCTAGGGAACCCAGAGGAACGGGCGTCTTAGTGTTGGTGGCAGTGTTTTGGGCCAAACCAAGATCCTAGAAAAACAGAAACAATGAGAGAGAGGCAGGTGTTAGATCGGTTGACTGACACAAATTCTAACGACTGTCATAAAGAGCTGTAAGATAGTTATTGTATTATAAGCCTGTCAGATTTCTTTAGTTTGAGTGTGATAGAACTATCCAGGCTAATGTATGCAGAGAACACATTGCAAGTGTGTTAACAGAAACCCAGATGCACTAAATAATCCACAGATTGACCCACACACAGAAGAGCTACAGCAGTGACAGTCAAATTAAGTGAAACACAAAAAGTCGCAGATGGACCGGTAAAAAGAAGAGCAGGAATGTGATTCACACAAAAGAAGTTGGAACAAAACCAGTAAGAGGACTGAGAGATTGATAAACAATGAGACTAAATAAAGAGAGAGCACAAGACTGGTATTGAAACAATTAGTCAATACTTTTTAACATACAATCTTTTAAAGAATTTATTAAGAAACATGTCAAGCATTTGCTGGTTGCAGCTTCTCAAATGTGAGGAACAAAACAAGTCATCTGAACACATCAACTAAGGGGCTCTCAGAAAAATCAATAAATGAACAGTTAACCTAATAATCAAAACCATGAAGATAAAAAAGTGACACAAAAACAGAAAGTGTACCTTTGCCATTAGTGTGGTTCCAAAGCCGCCCTGGTAGTTGTTGGCAGAGGGGACTCCCTCCATGACGCCAGGGACTGGATTGTACGAATCACTGGACCAACAGCGGCCTGAGGACATGTTGAGGATCTTTGCCAGCAGTTTGGGGTCCAAACCAAGTCTGGAACAAGGAGGAGAAGACAGAGGTCAGTACCTTCATTTAGCATTGTTTCCTGCTTGATGTAAAAGTTTAGTGTTGTGGTTCCATATCTGAATTATTATTTTGTCCACCAAACTGAAAACAAGGGGGGGAACTCTTGACAATATTAGCAGGTGAAAGCCCCAAGAACATTACCTTATATGAGATGCGGTGCAAAAAGACTCCTAAACAGAAAGTGTGTAAGCCTGCATGTAATGTAAGCATGCAGGAATATTAATGGTTTTTGCTTTTTGTTGTGATGAGGAGAAGGGGAAAAACTCTGGAAGCAGTGAAAGAGGAAAAAGGGATCATGCAAGATGTAGTGAGGAAATAGTACAGACAGGGATGAGAGGGTCATGGAGCGCCGCTTATGGAATTCATTTTCAAAACGGAGTGAAAGAGGAACATGGAGAAAGATGGGTGCGGGGCGGCTGGTGATTGTAGTGACCCCTGTTGAACTTTATGCCCGGCTGTGACCATTCCTCAGTGTTAATGGCTGAAGGCTTTGTAATGCTGGCTAATGCAGTATTGATGTTTAGCAGCACATCTATCCTTCATCATCCCTCTTTCATGAAAAAAAAGAAAGAGGAGGAGAAGTGGTTAAGCAGCACAGGGGAGCCATAAACCTCGCTGTCATGTATAGCAGCATGCGCTTACTCCTGCCGCCCCATTTTGCAGCAACCTACTTTCATATGCAAGAGGACAAATCTCCATTCTGTGGAGAGAAGAAGAAACAAAAAAAAGGGAAGAGACAAAGAAAGACGGAGCACAGGCAGACAGAAGCAGGGAGTGAAACAAAGTGCCAAGCATTACAGTAGGGAGGGTGTAACTATAGCGTCTGTGTCGGTTGTTCAATCTGCCTGTGTAGTGCAGCTTTTGTATATTAACGGTTTAAAGGCCAGTGTAAAGCTGACCACATCAAGCCCTGGCTGCCTCAGTTCAGTGTTACTTACAGGCCTGTAACTCTATTCTGCTCTCAATATGACTATTAAACCATCATAGGTCCTTAAGGCCAGCAGCCTCCCTCCCTCTCTCCCTCCACCTGGCACTCATTCTGGCACTCATTCTGCCATTACTACCACAGTTTTTATTAGCTGTCTACTAACTAATTAAGAATGGGAATTGCATTTACACGCTCTCCGTGTCTCTCCCTCCTCCTTTTCCCTTCGTCTCTTTTGTGTCCGCTCAGTCTCCTTATTTTTTAACACGCTGTTTTGGAAATGTGGTATAAGTGACACTGCGTGCGTGCATGTGTGTGTGTAAACATGTGTTTAAGCTTGCAATTTTTTTAATGGCAGTCTCACTCATGATGGCTTTTTTAGTTTATGTCTGTAAGCATCCCTCGCTGTGCTGCCTCTCTTCTCCTCTGCCTCTACTCGCTCCTCTTCCTCCCCCTCGTCTTCCCTGCTGACACCTCCCTGTCTGAGGACTCTGGGGGACATATGTTTGACATCGCGCACATCGCACCCCCCCATCTCTCCACACGCACACACAAGCAGGCAGCCCCTCCCTGCGTTCTGGGTCAGCAGCTGAAAAGGTTACAGGCTGAGCTACAATAAAGCGCGTCCGAGCGCGCAGATCGTTTGTTATAGCGACCAGAGACGCTGACGGGGAGCTGTTGTCCTCTGTTAACGATAAATCAATGAAGTTCCCCTCCTGCTCCCATCACGCATACACACAACCACTCACCCACACTCGCATGGCCGTGGTTATTAGCTGACGCAGTGGTGTTGTTCCTCGCCTGCGGTAATTTGCGTGAAGAAGAGGACATGTCACGCTTTAACAAGATTGACACGGATAAACACTCACGGACACAAATGGTGAGACAAACGTGTTGCTGTGCAATGCCGCTGCAGATTAAAGAAATGTGAGATGGAGATGGGATGAAAATAAGAGGGTGAGGGTGGTGGTGGTGGGTGGGGTGTTTATGTGCCAGGAGCTCTAGCAGGTGGAGTTCATTTGCAGAGCTGATATTAACTGTCTGTTTCATTGCGATTAGCTCCTCGTTCTCATCTGATACCACAAGAGAGGAAGCCCAACCCCTTTCCCATTTATTATTGCATTAAAGAGGTAACGAGCACATATACACACACTAGCATTTACTATCTCATTTATAGAGGCAACAAGCGCATTTATCACCCAACTTTAATCTTCATCGGAACATATGCTCACAATTCATTTAGGCTGCGATGGGAAGAGGAGGAGAGATGTGTGATTGTGTTCATGTGTGTTGTGGCAACACAAAGTGTAGCGTCTTTTTACCCGTTAATTTGCCTAACGTTCTCCCCATAATATGAATACAAGAGCAAATATGTGCTTGCTTGCTCTGGCATCAATGACAATGTGGATCAGTGACTGCATGCTTCTATGCATGAATGAGTGCAGGTACACAGGCGTGCAAGGTGAGACCCGTAAGCTCTAAGAAAAAGAAGAAAAAAAAACATCCCTTCCTGGGCCAGTCACGTCTCTCCTCTTCTTCCTCTCCTTTCATCTTCATGTGCATCATTAAAATCACTGCTGCCCCTCTCTTCTACTCTCTGCAGCCCCTCACCCCCCTTTCACTGACTGGTTGGCTGCATGCAGAAATTACAGTAGACAGAAAAGAGGCAGAGGAGAGATGAAGGGATTAAAAGGAAAGACTGAAATGAGGAGGTAAAGCAAATAGGGATGGGGGAGAAAAGCCAAAAGAGACGGAAAGAAAAGGAGGGAAAGAGATGGGGTGTGTATGTGGGTTTGGGGTGTGTGTGTGTGTGTGTGTGTGTGTGTGCGCGCGCCCTTATAATTGTCATGCGTGGCCATTCCTTGCACTAAGAGAACGTTACGCTCTGTTGGAGACGGCCCAAGCCTCCATCTGAGATCAACAAATTAGCTCCACGAACAGCACTGTGTGTGTGTGTGTGTGTGTGTGTGTGTGTATGTATGTTTGCCTGCATTTACAGGTAAGGAGAGACACACATACACACGCACACGTTTGAAGAAAGGGCAGCTCTATCAGGCCCTAGTCCACCATGATAAAATGTTATTGCCGTTTTCCTGTAAATTGGCTGTGAGTGCTCAGTCTCCTTTGTGTCGGACTGTGTCAGTGTGTCGGTCAGTACACATACGCCTAAGAGAGCAGCGTCCTCTCTGCATAAGAGGCTGGGCCGCAATGCAGCATGGGAGATTTACGGGTGCGGGCTCTCTCTAAACGATGACAGTCTTTGTCAAACCCTCTAATAAAGCCCCAGAGATTGGCTAGTAAGAAGCGTAGTGGTGGTGGCGGCGGCGGGGGCACACAGGAACACACACACACACACACACACACTCAATGCATGTATTCACACACAATCAAAATAAATATGGGTCAGTCTTGTAAAGACAAAAGGAATATCTCACATTGAAAGTGAAGCGATGCATGGTATATTCTTTAAAAAAAAAAGAAAAGATTATGATGATGTGCACAGTGAATAGCAAGTTGTTGTATTTTCGTAAAAAAAAACTGCTGTCTTCAGTGTCTCTGGATGTAAATCTGTAAATCTGTGTGTCTTTATGTGTGTGTATCAGAGACAGTGTGGCAATGTGTAAATCTGTGTTTCTCCCTTAATGCC
The DNA here is from genome assembly GCF_963691925.1 of Scomber scombrus. Lineage (NCBI taxonomy): Eukaryota > Metazoa > Chordata > Actinopteri > Scombriformes > Scombridae > Scomber > Scomber scombrus. Next base: position 18,863,937 of record NC_084985.1, read on the forward strand.
TCCATATTTCAGAGGCCTAGTGGGGGGATTTATGTGCAACTGCTCATGCCAATTTTCCTCCTCTGTCTCAGCACAGATAAATCAGCCGCACTAACACAGCTGCACTGTGAGAAGAGCAATTCATGCACATGCAAGCGCTCACACACTAAAAAATCGGGTGCACACACCATTTAAGTTGCAAAACTCATAAAAACACATAATAGTAACACGGTGAACAGAGGAAACAGTCTATTATTGACAAGGGAGATGTGTATAAACTGGAGAGATAATAAATTCTCACTACTACAGAGGGAAACTAAACTGATCCAGTAATTTCATTCATCTAAGGGACAACTGGTGTATGGGTCAACTGTACAAAACTTAATTTCCTGATCCCTAAATTAAAAAAAAAAGAAAAAAGAGAGAGATTCTGAAGGAAATCTGCATTTTGACAAGACTTGGACATATTTGAATCAGCCGGATATTCAGGGTCATATCACACTGCCTTGGTTTAATTCAGAAGACTTCATATCCCATCATTCTCAGCCTCCTTCCCTAAAAGGCCCTTATGCCAGGACGAGGCATGATGAATGATGGGACTTCTAGGCGTTGCTGTGTGACTGGGGTGTGACAGGATACTGGTGAGAGCTCAATCAGCAGATGTAAATCAGAGTCTGTGGCTCCACCCCCTCATCCATCTCTCTCACCAGTAGAGATGGGCCTGACTTGGGGCCGTGCTGACCTCTCTGCACTTCCATAAACTATATATATATACACACACACACACACACACACACACACACACACACACACACACACACACACACACACACACACACACACACACACAAACACACACACACACTTCCAAACCTCTACTGAAGTAGTAAATTACTGCCACAGTTACAGCCATATCACTGGTATAGTAATTGCGTTTATAGTGACGGCTATATCTAACGGATAGTTTGTGGCTGAGTTCAAGCGTGGCTAAAATGTGAAAGGCTCTGACGTGCTGCCTTTAAGTTCATGGCACTTGCTCTTCTTTATGATAGCCCAATGACTTGAACCCTCCACATTTTGTTGCCTCAGCAGAAGACCACCTCTCCACATGCCTCGACAAGAAAAGGGAACCCCGGTGAATCTCCTGAACAGCTGTTGTCATGTGGCTCCAACATTGTGTTAACATGTCAACAACATATTGTGATTAGTAGCTCATTGCCTATTTAAGGCAGGGATAAGCTGCTCACAAGTATCCCTGTGTCTGTTTCTATCTGTGCCTTACCACCAATTCTTACAGCTCTGTTAACCTTGCACACTGTTAACATTGTTTTATTCTTGTTTGTCCCTTTAGTGCAGCAGGCAGGATTCAGCTTAGCACAGCACTGGCTGACAATACCTGATGCCAAGGTTCATGGTCTCTGCGGTCCCAATCATCCCGATGGCCAGCAGCATGTTGTTGCAGATCTTTGCAGCCTAGAGGGGATTGGCCACAAAGAGGAAATGGCACTTTTATTGTGTGTATATGACTAGGTTCGCAAGACAACATGTAATCCAGAATGTCATTTAAAAAGGTATAATCATAACCATAAGATGTTTGGGCTTTGGAAGAGACTAGTGAACATGTCCAGACAGTGGCTCATTAGAGGGATCTTTAACTGGGACATTTTGCATTGACAGCCCTGAATTAGTGAGGTGAAATCGTTATTTATTTTAGTATTTATTTATTATTCAAAACTGTGTAATATCCATGATGCTCAGCACACATTTTTTTCTGTCTACAAGGAAAGGTGGTCTGTTGATTTTTGGTACAAGCCTAAATTGCAAACATATTGCCTAATGGAAACAACTATGGTGTTTAGCCTTTAATGAAGCTGAAATTAACCAAAAGCCAAATATTTTTGTGTGCACTGTGTGTTTTATGTTTTACTTAATTTTAGTTTTATTGCTCATTATATCATGATGAATGGGTTACACTTGTTAGTATAAGGGGAACCTTATTTATATTTGTATTATGTGTACAGCTTTGGACAAGAGATATATTTATTTATTTTTTGCACTTTAATTTTATGTATAGGTTATATTCTAATGACACATTTTGCACCTACAATATTATTTTTGGTATCTTATCTATGTGGGCTGAGCCTTTGTATGTGCATAACACGATAAATAACATAAGTAACAAACTAACTAACATAACTAATTATTAATGTTATATGTGTGGAAATATATGTATTCAAGATACTGAAATGAGTGCCTGTCTGAGTGTATGTTAGTGTGTTTATTTGTGTCTTTACCTGTCCAGTGCCAACCTGGCCACAGTACACAACATTGGCTCCCATGCAGGTGAGCAGCTCCTGTGCAGCGTGGTATTCCTCCTCCAATCCACCTACCATGAAGGTCAATTTGGCCAGACTGGCAGCGCCGACACCTAAACACAGACCACATGTTCAAACATAGAAATATCGACACAAACCTGCAACAATCTGCAGGTGTGTAAAAGATGTATGCAGCAAATATATATTTTATATCTGCCACCCAAAAGAACATAATATATCAACCACTTGACTGTTTCAACAAAACCAACTGTGTCTAAAAGGTCAGCTGTGTACTTTTCTGTGTGTGCGTGTGTGTGTGTGTGTAAGACAGGCGTGTTAAGTAGTGGAGCACCAGAGGGACAGAGGTATCTTTAAAAGCCGATTGTTGCCATCATCCACTGCACAATCCTCGTGGGAGCCCTTGCCTTTTGTCCTGTCACCCCTACTCTCTCTGTCTCACACACACACACACACACACACACACACACACACACACACACACACACACACACACACACACACACACACACACACACACACACACACCCCCCAACAGCTGTGCTGGAGGTGGCCCCCCTTAACCACCCCCCCTTATGGGGGTATCAGTGACAGGCGTGAGGGGTAATTAACTTTACACTTTATCATGTTCAATTAGGCGTCCCTCCCCATGCCTGATGGCTTAAGGAGCGTGCCATGTTGTGGGTTGGACCCTGCCGGCCTGAGCCTCTTCTTCAATGGCACTTCCCCTTAAATGCTTTATTGAATAGCGCCAGACATTAACACAGTGTATTGTTGGTGTACTCATGCGCACATGTGCGCGCACATACACACCAACACACACACACACACACACACACACACACAAAGAGGAGTAAAAACATATCTTTCCCACGCTACTTTGAAAAGTACAGTACATAGTAAAAGACTGAGAAATTTCAGAAAGAAACAACTTGCCGGATAAGGCACATAAAGTGACAGACTTCCAGTTTCTCACAAGAAGAAGGAAAGAGAGGGGGAAGGAGAGGGAGTTTGAATTTCTCTTTAGGGTGTCGTCTAGCTCTAATGAAAGGCCTCTTAATACTGAAAGCCTAATAATGTCAGTGTTAATAATTAAAAGGGAATTACTAAAGACAAAACAGCTGAAATCACATTATCAGAGGGAAGAGAGGAGAGGACAGGAGAGATGAGACTTACTGTATATTTCCATTACCCATAAACATAAATATACATTTCTTTTTCCCCTCCCCCTTCTTTAATTGGCTGTGCTGTTGTCAAATGTATGATTATGCTACTACACCATGTGTATGTGTGTGTGTCAGTGATGAGCTGTCAGCAGGTCATTAGGGCCTCATAATGAAGCCCAAAGCCCACGCTGCGGCACCTGCCTATGGACCACCGCAAACGCACGCTTAACATAAGGCTACCACACACACCAATCATACACACATATGGTCCACAGAACATGGACATGATCGATTTATTTCATTTCATGTTAGTTAATGTAATGTTTTTCATTTTATTTAAGTCCAACTTTGTCAACTTGAGTTTGACATAATTATTTGTTATTTTGTGGCAGAATGGCTCAGGTTAGTTTAGATTTTAAATTATGTTATTAACTTCTTAAGTTATATATTACCATATCATGCATAATGTAGTGCTGAACTCTTAACAATGCTGTCATTATATAGGTGAAATTTAAAATGAATTGATACAAAAATCAAATACAATTAAATAAATAACGTAAGTTCTCTTTATTTTTTCCATTTCATTTACTAGTTTTCATGCTGCAACCTGAGCCTCTCTCTACCTCTATCTCATTCGCTCTCTCTCTCTCTCTCAGAGACATACACATACACACACACACACAGAAAGAGCAGTGTGACAACTGTGCTGGTTCATTAGTGGAGATCACTTTTCACGGACGACTAAAGAGAAGATTATTGATAACACAGTCAACGCACTGATCAATATATCTCACTAAGGAGAGAGAAGAAGTGAGAAGAAGAGGGAGAGTGAGACAATAGAGAGTGAAGAGAGAGAGAGATGTAGAGCCAACAGCAGAGAGGGATAACGATCTTTCTCTTCCTACCTCCCAGCATCCCGCCCAACTCTCCCTCCCTCAAATTAACTAATCACCCATAATAAGCTCTTATGATCTGTAGTGGATTTCTATAAGCAGTGACACAGGGATGATGGAAGATCCTTGTTGCTAGAAGAATAACACTTCATTAGCATAACAATGTGTATGTGTGTGTATGTTGGGGGAGTCTGTTCATTGTGCATGTACCAGAGTGCATTTGTGTTTGTATGAGTGTGACGCGTAATTCGCTTTACATAGTGTCTATGTGGTGTGTACATTTTCCCTGTGTGTATGTGTGTGTGCGTCTGTGTGTGCGTGTGTGTGTGTGTGAGGGGACGTCCCGTTCTCGGGCCAGTCCTGTCAGAGACGGATTAAAGAAGAATCCTAATGAGGCTTCCTGAGCGCTGGGTCTGCCGGCTCATCCATCCCAGCGGGAGTGACAGTCCTGGATCGTTAGCACTGCACAACTACACAACGCCCCCTAGGGGGGGAGACAAGGTGTGTGTGTGTGTGTGTGTGTGTGTGTATATAAGGGGTGGGGGGCACCCATGATAGAAGATACATCGAAGAGAGATGGAGAGGAAAAAGGAGAGGAGGGATGACGATACTAAGAAGACATCCACAAGAGAGAAAGTTATAATGCCACACCAAATACTACTTTATAAACTGAACATAATAAATTATACCAGAGTGCTAAAAACAGTGACTATTTCAGGGGGGATAAACAGTAGATTGAGTCTAATAAAAATGCCACTGTAACGTCTAACAGGTGATCCTTCCTTGGGAAATGATTCCCTTGGGAAAGAACCACCTCTCTTCGGTCACTTTCTCTTATATGGCTCCAAGGAACAAGTTTTGGTTGACTGTGTAGTGGTGCCCCACCTCCAAACCCCTAAAACCACCAATGCAAATATTCTCAGATGCTGAAGTTGGCTGGATTATTAATGAGCTACTCTATGGCTTTTAATGTAAAGGAGAAAGAAAGTGGCTTCTACAATATGTTGCATGACACATGGAGCAGTTGTGTGTGACCCATGAAAGTTAGCTCCCATTCAGATACAAACACACGTACACAGCTCACAACAAGAGTCAAGTTAATAGACAGGCAATCAAACACTATTAGGACAGATGCTAAATATCCAGCCAGTCAGGCATTAACCATGAGCGTAAGAGGGTGAAACCAGTTGTGTGAAGGCAAAGGAAGATAAGAGAAACAACTTTGGTTTGGCCGGTTTGTAGCGAACACTAAATTCATTAGCACTTCTTTCATTACACACAAAAGAATCAACCAAAGCAATTCATGACAGCCTTATAACCTTTTAAACATGAGCTCTTTTTGAAGTGGTGTCTGTGCGTACAAAGTGAGTGAGAATGTCTGTGTACATGTGCATGCAGTAGCTGTGTGTGTTCCTGTGTATATATGTATGTGTATGTGTGTGTGTGTGTGTGTGTGTGTGTGTGTGTGTGTGTGTGTGTGTACCAAGGACAGGTGCAGATACCAGAGTGGGGCCGCCAATAAGACGTCAGTTGGCGCTTCTGAGGCCGTGTCTCAGAGTTACGAGCCACATGTAAACCAGTAGGCACATTTTATTGGCGGTGGGTTTAAATTAAACTACATTTGTGAATATGAGGCTACACAAACAACACACGCAGTCACCGACACACATACACACTCACAAAGGGGATGTTCCCAAAGTTTGGTAATGAATGACGCATTTGACAACACGCCACAACCCTGATCTCTCCCCCCCAAGATTATACGGAAAAACACTTCAAGCTAAATAACACCTATAATATCATTAGAGCTGCTTCAAACACCTCATTTCCTCAGATGATAACATAACTGCTCCTACTGCAAGAATGCCAGGAGGGATATAGGGATACGTCAGATTTTGTGTCACACCTTTGAGTTCAAATGTAATTGATGTGAAAAAAAAATCGGACCCTGGCAATACACTACCTTGTTTTCTTTTAAGATTTTAACAATATTCACATGTAAGGTTCAAGTTTTGGCTCGGCGGCAGTCATCTATAATTCAGACTGAAAGAGCCTTCACACTTATTGGTGTAACAGCCTTGAGTCCATGGGAGTTGACTGCTTGCAGTGTAAGCCAGTGGGGGTAGGATGTTTACAGGCCAACAACGCAGCCTCATGTGGTCCACCATTATAATTACACCCAGGGGCAGATCTTTTTCTCAAACAAATTAAAAACCCAAACAGGCCCTGTAAAAAGAATAACGGATATCGAGTAAATAAGTGAAACGGTACAAGGGTGTGCTAACCAAAAGTGCTCACACACATAAAAAAACGGAAAAAGAAAAAAAAAAATCAGCACTTTCAACAGTTTATCTGCCAACTTTGCTAATGCTGCTCTGTTATGTTAAAAACAGACTCTTTATCGGCTCCAAGTTAACGAGCACAGAGCCATGAGAACTGACTCCTGCACATAAACACTCCATGAGAACCTAGAGGAGTAGGCGACTGGAGAAAAGTTTGGGTTTTGGGAGAAAAAAACCAAAAAAAAACCCCAAGATGATTTAAATCAGTTTAGAGCATCAGCATAGATCCTTGTGTTTTTAGGTTACTACAACCTTGAGGTTTTAGTTTGCAATGCTCGTCCATTGACCACCAGGCCAGTCTTAATCATCATCATCATCATTATCATCATCATCATCATCGGTAACTGCCCTATCCCGTAGGGGAGATGCTGGTCAATGTTAGGTGACAGAGAATGAAGGGGGCAGGAGAGATCCACAATCAATCCTCTCTCTGGCCCAATGAGACTCATCTAGAAAAGAGCAAGTTAATAATGATCCCCAATTAGGCTGTTAGCAGGCAGGAACACAGACATACACAAACACACTCACACAACGGAGAAGAAGAAACTGTCTATCATATAGACGGAATGGTAATTTCCTTTTAGGTGAGTGACATGCTGTGTGACGTTTGGGTTGAGTTTGAAGGACTGAGAGGTTTTGTGTGACTCATACACCAGCTGACTGTTTGTCTGCATGCACGCACACATGCACGCACACACACACGCACACACGCACGCACGCACGCACGCACACACACACACACACACACACACACACACACACACACACACACACACACACACACACACACACACACACACACACACACACACACACACACACACACACACACACACACACACACACACACACACACACACACACACACACAGAGCAGATGACATAGGGGCCGAGATGTGAGAGCCAGTCCCCAGCTGCTGTGGGTCTACCTCCATCTGGAGCATAGGCTAGAGTACCCCCCCATCAGTTCACCCCTCCATCAACACCATCCCTGGTCACTTTACCGCCCCCATTCTCTCGTCAGTGAAAGGCTTGTTATGCTAATCTGGTCTCTGGGCCAGTGTCTCTCTAGTGCTGGTTAGCCATCAAAATGACAGACTGCGACAGCAACACCCTCTTCCCATCCAACCTGACTCCTTAACTCTGTGTCAAAGAATCATCACCAACCTTCAGTAAACTTCCTTCAGGCTCTCAGACTCTTCCTCTTATTAATCCCATTCTCAGACTGAATTAGGTTGGCCTGAGTGCTCTCCTGTTACTTCCTCTGATCATATGTACTAGGGGAAAGTTTCACAAAGGTTAGACTGGTCTACAGAGTTGGGCAAGTCTTCAGCAGTGTCCACAATCATCCCCCACTCTCTACTAGGTGCACTAAATGTACTTTATGCCATGTTATCATTTATGGCGGATCCTGCTTCTTGGTGTGAAGGTAGTGTCAACAATTTTGCCAAAAATGCTAAAATATAATGTTTTGCCATTGACAGGTGGACTTGTGGAATGACAGCTTAATTTTTGGGCAAACAGTTGTAGGACTGAACTAACGAACTTTCACTGTTGATTCATTTCTAGTTTTATTGTTTATTCCAATTTACAATATTTCCGTATTTGTTTATACATTTTCTGTGTATGTGGCCTGATATTCTTAAAGGTGATGTCTTTAAATGTCTTATTTTGTCCAACCAACAGTCCAAGACACACAGCTGATAAATCGACAAATTGACAAAAAGGCTAATAAAACGTGGCAGTTTTCATAATTGATTTTGGTGGACAAATGACCAATACAGTTTATAGATTATCAAAATTGTTGCAGAATGGAAATACCTATTACTCTCATTCCTTATTCCCTGTTGGTCACTTTAAAAAAAAAAAGGCAAAAATGACCAAAAACAATTTTTTTTTTTTAAAGAAAAAAAAGTTGTAGAATGATTTTCTTTCGATTGACTGAAAAAGCACAACATGGTTTGTAATTTGTGACTTGAGTTGCTTCCAAGCAATGTCAGTTTTTAGGGACCACAGTAACCATTTGGATATACTTTAAAATGTGCGATTGCTGGAGTTTCCTGGTAAAATGTCTTGATATGACAGTTGAATTCTTCTAGCCCGAGAAGTATTTGTTTGAGGGAACAGTTCTGAATGTCCCAAAGTAGTTGCAGAAATGTGTTTAGTTTGAAAGTTTGGTATTTATTCAGGAAACATAACAAGAACCATTTAACAGTTTGGCAATACAATCCTGAATCAAGGTCCACTTATTAGCTTACAAGATTAGCTTTTTCATGAGCTTTCAACCATTCACAGGTACTTAATCGGCAAATGGCAGTAGCGCAGGATCTGTTCAAATGTGAGCTCAGTGGCCATTTGATCAATAGCATTATGCAACGTTCTTGTCTGTATGACCTTATAAGAAAAGGCATGAAAGCTCTGTTGTCATGTTGGAAATAGTAGTTCGACAAAAAACAAACTCCATCCACTGATGAAGACTGTTTCAGTTCAAAGCTCCAGAAAAAGGTAGCGAGTGGACCTTGGGCTGGGACTGTTTTGTCAAACTATTATTTCCAAGATCAAGAATACATTTTCATGATTAAGAATTGAACTGCTTTGAGCAACTGTTGACATAACATAAACTAAATATAATTATCAAAAATCTGACTGTTTGCTAAAACCGTAGTCAGAAGCAGCCCCAGGTCCTGAAGGCCTGGAGGGAGAAGTAGAGTCTAGTTCAGTCAGTACAGCCTTGGCTTAAACAAATCCTATAGGCTGGAAGATGACGTTCAAACTGTCGGCAAATGACACACTGCAACACTCAAGCTTCAGTTGATGTGGTATGGATATGATTAGAGTGGTGTTGAGACTCAGCTTAAAGAGGTAGTTAGCTGAGGATTATAAGACCTCGCAAACAAGCAACATTAGCCCGATTGCCCATGGTCCCACAACAGCAAGACTGCTTCTTGCTTTCATTTGCACCGATAGCTGACTTTCCCAGCGCTGGGAAAAACACAATGAAAGGTTTTTTAGGGCCTTTTTAAAACCATCGTCCGTTAGCAATGTGGCAGCCCACCATGGGCACACAGACACAAACACAGGCATTCTGGGTAATTACTGCTAACGACCCCGCCGCTTGTTAGCCAGACCTCCTATTTTTGCCATCACTGTGCCAACACCCTGGGCCTGTGACATCAGAGCTTGTTTTGTTGTGGGTCAACTTTGCATGCGGACACATTTAATGACACCAGACAGTGGTAGAAGTGTGTGTGTGCAAGCAATGCTAGCATGCCTGAAGAACCAGTCTCTATGTGAATATAACTGTGCAGGACAGGACAACCCTGTTTGTGTTTGTGTGTGTGTGTACACAGCTGGGTCATGCAGAGCTGAAGCCAGCACACTGGTCAGTCTGCAAGACTGAAGCCAATGGGATGTCCATGAGAAGAAAGTGAAAGATGGCGAGGGAAGTTTTTTGGATTGCTCTTTTTAAAAAGGGTTATGACTCCGCAATTCAGATCCCACGGTTGCCTGCCAAACCTCTAGTGACGCACACAACATGCAAACACACACTTCTGTGTAAAATACGCCACCTCGCACACCACACACACGAAAGTATTCATTTTATATCAAAAAAGAAATCTAAATACAAAAATTAAAAGTAAAAATACAGAAACCACAAAATGAAAAAGCTGTGACTGCAAAAGTTTAAGAATACCAGTGATCACAACAAGTGGGCCATGTCAGTGGAGTGTTGCTATCCCCAGTAGACAAAATTCATTTTGAATGGTCGGTGCCTACCCCAGGATTTTCCTAGACCAATGTCTCATGGAAAAATAATCCCTCTCTCTCATCCCTAATAACCCACTAGTGTGTGGCAGTGTATTTCTCTATGGAGACTCTGCCCTCTGTCTGTATTTTCTTATTATTTTGCTGTGTTTGGGACACTTCTGGGCATCAACCTTTGGGCAGTAACCCCCACTCAATAACAGCCCGCAGGGTGTGAGGTCAGGACTTGTAGTGCAGCAACCAGGTTACATCACTGTCTCTGTCTCTCTCTTGTGCTCTGCTCTCTGTTTCTGTGTCATGGATGTATAAAGAGCTGTAGGTCTGTGTGTCTGGGCTGGGTTACACGCAGGCAGACCAGAGATGAAGCTCTGCATTCACACAAAATCCGGCAATTCTGCACCTTCCTGCAGAGTTGTGTGAAAATGTGAGGAAGTGTAGGTGTGTATGTTTGTATTTCAGAACCTAACTGCCCTGAAACAATCAGAAAATAACATTTTATTTACTTGATTCACAGCTTTGTTCTTGCCAGCACCGCTCGCTCTCTTCATTCACTCTCTAGCTCGCTCGACCACACTGCTTTCTCTCTCATGCTCGCTCTTTGAGCCGGAGAAGAGGGGCCAACATTGAATGCTGTGTTATTACAAACTCATGTGCATAATATAGCTTTAAGTCTGTTCCTTAAGTCAATACATATTATAAAATACATTTTATACAAATATATAAATTAGAGCTGCAACAATTATTTGCAGTTAATCAATTAGTCAATCAATGGAAAATTAATCACAACTACCAATTGATGAAATGTCTGACCCACATTTCAAGCTAAAATACCTTTAAAAAAACAAACAAAGAACAATTAAATGTGATTTGATATTTTCTTTGACATTTATAATAGTCAATTGAACATCTTATGATTCTGGACTGTTGCTGGACAAGACAAGCAAATTGAAGGCATCATTTCAGACTCTGAGTAATTTTTCTTTTTCTTTTTTTAAAAAACATCTTACAGACCAAATCATCTTACAGACCAAATAATAAATCAAGAAAATAACTGGCAGATTAATAAATAATGAAAATAATCATTAGTTGCAGCCCTAATACAAATATACAAATGTTCTATTGTTATGTCTGATCCAAAGTCAGTTTCACAGCAGATATTTTGACTTGTCATAGAAGGAAAAGCACAGATGTTACTAGTAGCATTTGTTACATTAAGAACATGACAACTATTGGTCATAGAGCTCAGCTGGGTTGTGTGTTTCTCTCTTGCACAAGCCTCATGACTATGATGGTGCCCTATTTGGGTAGGGTGCCATCTCCTGGTTAGAACAGAGCATGTAACGTCACATCCCACCCAGAGATGTGGAAGTTGGGGGGAGTGGGGGTATTCAGCACTATGCTGTTTCCCATGGAGTTGCCAGATGCTGGAAACCTGTCTCTGAAAGTTAAGCCTGGCTTATCAAGGTCACCCCATCACCACCAACTTTCCTCCCTTCATGGGTGCTTAGAGCTAAAAATGTTAGGGCTACAACTTTCTTTCATTGTTGTTACTGTAAATCTGTGCAATATTTTTTGGATTAAACGATTTTGTTTTGTAGATAATATGTCCCAAAATTGTGAAAAGTATCTGTTACAAATAATCAATATAAGATATTTATTTATTTAGAATAAATATAGATATTCAACCTACATGACATAATATAAAACAGCAAATCCAGTGGATGTAGTGAATATTTGGCATTTTTACTTGATAAATTACACTTAAGATTAATTTCCTGCTGAGAAGTTTCTGCTTTTGTGCACTTAACTAAATGTATGCACTTATGGATATGGCATAGGTATGCCTAGAGAAGACACCCAAGTGTGTTTCAAGCCACCTGCTTTTATACACATTTTTAATGTGCCCATTAAAAAAAACAAAACCCCAGAGTGAAATCACTGTGACACAAATCATTAAAAAAAGGATTTTTTGGAGGAAAACACAAATTAATTCATTTTCTTTTGCCAATTTTCTGCATATATTGTTAAAATTTCCAGTGCGTGTGAATGGAAACTTAGCTGCTCGGGTGGGTGCATCCAGGATGTGTGCACGTGTGTGAAAAAAAGAGTGTCTGCAGAGTAAGTCTTGCAAGCCAGAGGTAGCAGGTAAATCATTGGTCATCTTGGGCTAGTAAAAGAGGCTTAGCTGAGAGACAGGAGAGGAAGAATCTTCACAGTGGACTGCACACGCAAACTGTTCACTGTCTTTCGTATGTAAACAGTGTGTGTGTTAAGGGAGAGTAACTGGCTTAAGACTCTGATCTCGTTGACTGCACTTGGTCTGTTCTGCAGACGCCAGCTGGTAAACATGCCAGTGTGGGCCAAGTCTGTGTTTGTATGGGAGAGGGTGGGAACTGCCATGTGTATTGTGCATGAATTAAAGTTAAAGAAAGCAAGTAGACTATGATCAGAGTTAGCATTCAGATATGAAGGAGTGTCAGGAAGTAGGATGCCTTAACTGCATACCTGAATTGAAAGAATTGTGTGTGTGACAGTGAGAGAGAGAGAAAGAGAGAAAGCCATAGAGAGACAAAGAGATGGACAGTTTTACTGCGATGTGTCTCCTTCATGTCTTATCTCCCTCCTCTCCTGCACTCCATGTGAGGGCAGTTTCTCTCCTCTTTATGAGTCTTTATCTGACATGAAAGGCACTAACATGGGATACCCGCCATTACGGCTCCATCAACATGAAAAGCTCTGACACCGGATTCTCCACCGCGGCTCAGCCCATTAAGGACGACTGGTGATCCTGTGCTCTGTCAAGAAGCCGTCACAAGCAGACAGCACCAACATAATGAGGACTTAAAACCTTAACCTAGCCTTTAAGACCCCCGGTCAAAAGCAGCAATAAAACCTCAAGAGGGCACCTACTGGCTGGCTTGCTCAGTAATTACAACTCATGTCCTAGCACTAACCCAAAAGGTCCAATAGTTTAGATATACAAAAGAGTGTAAGACAGTTCAGAAGCAAGGCAGAGGGGTCATAGGCCTAACTCCGTGATTGGTTTTCCCAAATGGACAATCTAGCAATCAGATACTGCTTTGCTCTAATTTCCTTTGTATGAAGCTTGCCATCTGTTGAGAAAACAGATTCCGCTATGAAAAGTAACCTCTGGATGGAAGATGGAAGATTTGGCACGATACCAAACCCGAGTATTTGGAGAGATGGAGATGAAGAAATCAAATAAAAAAAGGTGGGTGGGCCGTTACCTCCTGACACTGGAGCATCCATGAACACAGCACCCATCTTCTCTGCAGCGACCGCCATCTCTTTTGACACAGCGGGGTCGATGGTGGAGGAGTCGATCAACAGTGTTCCCTTCTTCACCTTCCTTAAGAAAGCAAAAAAAAAAAAATTAACCCTTCATGTACTGTGCATCGAATAAATTCAGACCAGCCCCAAAACAAGCCTATTTGTTTGTATACTAAAGAATTGTGTTATCTGTTGTGCTGCTTCTCACACACAGTTTTCAGCAGGCAGGGTGAGCTTACTTACTTAGACTTAATTAAACACTTACTTGAGGATGCCATTCGGGCCTGTGTAGACCTCAATGACATTGGGACTGGAGGGCAGCATTGTGATGATGCGATCTGCTTTTTCAGCCACATCAGCTGGGGAGTCCACTACCTGAATATTGGGGTCATCATTACATAACAACATCAATGAGAAAGAAACACCCCTTCATGAATAAAATTAATGTATTATAGCCATAATATGAACAATATGTTGACTAAAAAGCACATAGTTTTACTTAGCAGCTGCTCTCAGAAGTTTCACTGAATGAGTTTTAAAAGCATCTATGTGTATGCATCAGCTTACAAATACTTGACAATATGGAGTGTATTCTTCATATGTTAATGTTGTGTCTTGATGTTACTGACTGCATGTTACCTGAGCACCAATGTCCTGCAGCTCCTTGCAGGACTCAGGAAAGACATCAGTGGCAATAACGGGATAACCATTTTTTAGCAGGTTTCTGGCCATGGGAGTGCCCATGTTTCCCAGACCAATAAATCCAACAGGTGTTTTTGAGGCCATTGACCGCACTAAATAAAAATAAAAAAAAACAAAACGAAGATGTTAAAGATGTGGGGGTGAGGGGGGTGATATTTTGTTTAGCTCAAGTCCAGCAAATCAAACATTTCTAACCTCAACACCCTGACCAACACTTCGGAAAGGATTTATGTCCGTACATACAGTAGCTATATGTAATAATATCATGTTTAGTTGTGACAGTGAAGGTGATTAGTTTTTGATTCTGCCTACTCAGCAAAAACTATTTGCCAGCATTAGAAGTGCTCTAAAAATCTTTGCATGGTTGATTATTATCAGATTAAATGGCAATAAAAAACACCACAGTAACAAACTGATATCCTAATATTTTCCAGCAGGATATGCTCCAATTATAAACAACAGAGCAAGTCTTCATGCTGTAACTTACACCCAGTTTCTGGGAAGTCTGGCCAGGCTATTAAGCACTGCTGGCTCAGCCAAGGTCCACGCAGGTTAACGATACTAAACAGAGTGGAAACACTGGCGATGAACCTGCCAGACTACAACAAGATTAAGCCTTGATAATGAAGCCTAAACAGAAAGCCTACTTTAAATTCAGTCATCCTTGACATACTAACCAATCCACAAAGCTGTTAGTTCATTAATAATGTTTTAAACAGCACCTTTAACCGGGATATATTACTATCCAACACCTAAAATAAACAGTTGTATACAGTGTAAGTGAAAGCCCCAATCACACCCATGCTAAGATGCTTCCTCTTAACAGAATACAGTTTGTGTCAATGAAACACCTACATGTAGTAATCAACAATAATGATAAGAGCTATAAAGATAAAAACAAAAAACTAAAACAGATGCTTCCTCAGGCCTAAATGTCTCATAATCAACACTGAAGTCCTTTGTCACTGTAACCTTTTTTTTAACAAATTGGTTTTAAAAAAGGCTTCTTATAAAATACGCTTCAAGAACTTAAACATTCTTGTCTAATACTTTTTTTTCCCAAATTTGATAAAGTGAGCTTTGTTTCTCATATTTCTCATTTCATTTTTCTAACCCAGTTTTGGATGATCTAAATATATCTATTTAACCGAAGCCCCCTAAGTAGGGGTGCAACAATATCATACTCAGTTGCACATGGTGAATCAAACCAACAAAATGTTTGATTTTATAGTCTCAGATATTATAATCTTGAATGTTAAAACTATTTGCAAGGTAAAATCTCAGGCACATTGTTATTTTTTTTATTATTTTCTAGATCACACGTTGACACATTTGGTGGTATACTCAAATGTGCAACAATACAATAAATTATTTGTATTAGTTTACCTAGTCTTGCAACTAATTAACATTTAAATACCAATTACTATTAGTTGTAGTGATTCTTTTTTCAGTTATGTTTGTATTTGTTCTCTATTTTTTCCCCAATAACTGTTTATAATTGTTTAGTGTATTATTTCAAATCAACTGTAAATTATTTTCAATTTGCAATTACAGCAGAAAATCCTCACATTCAAGAAGAAGGATGTAAATGATTAATTATTCTGTTATTAATTTAAGAGCTAACTAAGTACACTCGTCATTTCAAAACAAATCTTAACATGCAATATAAGCACAACTATTCACTGTCACAAATTAATTGACTTTAATCATGAGAATTGAAGTGTAAGACTAGGGAGTTTATCTGTTTCCTGCGGGCCATGCAACCCATTACAATATACTTATATTATACTGTGCAAGGTATTGCGGCAACTGGAAGTCAAGAAATATATACATTTTTTAAAATTCAAATACAGCAGACCCTCTTCTGGTCAAAGCACTTGGTATAAACAGTACTGCAAGGCAACATTTATCGGGTGTTAATGAAATTTGTTCACACAGGCACGTCCACCCCCTTGAAGCGCGTGTTAGCAGACTTTACAATGAACTTTGAAACTTGCTTTACGTGACTGGGGCAAAAGCATGTCTACTTAGTAAAGCTGTCACTAAGGGAAAGGGGAAGTGCTATATTGGGACAAAGAGTTGATAGAAAAAATAGAAAAAAGATTCTGTAGTCATATAACAACGTAATATCAGGATAAATCAAAGGGAAATAACATACAATAGTTCACAACAGCATCATAAAAACATACAGAATGTATTTGAACACACATGAGGAAGCAGGGACCAGTGTAACAAATGATCAGGCCAGTTACTGTTACTGATTGAGGAAACATAGTTAGTGTCTTGCATTGTAGGATGGGCAGGAGCATTGTCACAGTGATGGAAAGCAAGGCTAATGCATGGATAGTAGTAGTGTAGAGCTAATTATTATATTGTGTATAACTTCATCTAGATTAAAGCAGAGTAATATAATGATAGACACAACACAGATCTTACACGTAGCTAATAGGGACCCAACAGGTCATTATTAGTTAAAAATAGCAGCTGCTAGCCATTGCTTCACATTTCAGACTGCTCATGCCTATTAAGCACATTGTCCGAAAGGTATTGCATGACTGCGTCACACACAGCAGGTGGGCCGACTCAGGGACATTGTGTCCAGATTGTATCAATTATCTAACATGGGCAGTGTGCATTCATACTTTCTTCAGAGGGCTAACAAGCTAGCCAACATGTTGGAGAACAGAGTGTTCCGCACACACACTCGAAAACGTATTAAAAACAATGATACCGACAATGTGAGCAAATACATTACCAAAGGCAAAGTCGACATGCTTGTTCCACCTTTGCAATACATGTCGAGACCCTCTAAACAATAACGCAGCCATGCTTCTCCTCTCCCCTTGACCTCGGTGTACAGTGACAGCTGTCAAGCCAGGAAAGCCGAAGGGGACCTGTTATGATTGACTGTGCATTTCCACCAATCGTAGCTCTCGGAAAGTTTTCCCGCAGCCAATGGGAATGTACCAAAGGCGGAATATCCTGTGCTTTCCTTTTTACTTGTTAATGCCCTTTAGTTGTTACTGTCAGTACAGTATTCACTGGAAAACACCAAAAACGTAAAATAAATAGAAATAACGTCGAAATTATATATAGAGTGTTTTTTTTGGGTTTTTTTTTAAATGTTTGGCACATAACTGCAGATTATTTCCACAAGTATCCTCTCATGTTTTTTAAGGCACAGTGTAAAAATCAACGAAGCAATGGGAAATTAATTAATTATCTGATTCAAGCAACTTATGTAATTATCATCATAGACTTTTTTGTTCTCTTTCTTTTTACCTCTTTCCTTCTTCCTCAGCATCCCGGAAGTTCAGCATCACTTGCTCCTTCAGGAAGAGACGCAGCATCGTCAGTGCTCTGACAACAACGGGGGACAGGGGGCACAAACATCGGCCTGGGCGGCAGACATATCCTCCTTTATAGAAAGTGGAATTCATATGGAAAAGGGTACTATTTCAACGTGAAGCTAATTTGATGCCGGTGATGTTTGTGTCATGGTTCATGTGTAGCTAGCTGGTGACTTGACATGACATGGCCTGTTCAGAGCTAATGTTAGCTGCCGAGTCACCGTAAATAAGATTATCCTCCGGCTAAGTGAGCTCGTTATAAACAGCAGGGCCGTCCTGTCAAGGTTTTTGCAATACATTTCGTGTTTCGGGTGAGACTCGGCTTACATACCGTGACTTCGTTATGTTAGCAGCAGCAGTAATTGTTTTACTTTGATTCATTTCAGGTAATGGAGTCCAGGGTGTGATTATATGGAGATGTAGGGCAGGAGAGAGGGTTGTTTTTGTTGTTGTTTTTTTTTTAGCTGTATTCTCATTCAGGAACAGATGAGTAGATGAACATGATGCAAAGCAGCCACCACACATTCATACCTGTTTTTGCTCTACTCTTGACCACCACCAGAGGCTCATTTCGCTGGAAATCAGGTGCCTCGCCCTTAAGTATTTGATAGGTTCATATACTGTAGGTTTTACACCCCCTGAACTCATGTGGAGAGGTATTATATTATGTGATCCTTTACTTCAATTATAAGCATAACTGATCCACCTAAGTAACAAATAGTTCTCCATGAGAATAAAAAAAGTCCTGGATTAAAAATGATCCATTTACTCCTCCACTTAATATTCACCATCATAAACTGCATGGGTCAAGAGACAACAGTAAAATAAGGGATTATTTCTCAGAGTATATCCTAAAACAGTGGGTCAACCAAGGCTTAGTATTGCTTCAGGACAGTGAACGCTGCTGTTAAGTTACAATACTGATACATAGTATAACCCTGCTAAGAGGTGCTTTATACCAGCAACTCTGCTTAGTTGTTTACTTAATCCACAAATATTTCTGAGCTGTTGTAGGAAATCAAACTACTTTTCGTCTGCTTTGTTACTGAATATATTTGTCTTTGTTTGTGTGTGTCCCTGAAAGAAAGAGTTAAAGCTCTCCGTCACTCTACTGTTAAGGATATTCAGTGTGTCTGTCCTCTGCTGCTTTTTTCTTACAGAAAAATGAAGTGACCAACAGGATACAATGTCATCATTCCAGGTGGTGGATTCGTCACCAGGCAGTAGCGTCAGCATGATGGAAACGTCCAACTTTGCCCACGTCATCTTCCAGAATGTGGGGAAGAGTTTCCTGCCTCAGGTGCCCCTGGAGTGTTGCTACACCCTGACCCCATACATTACTCCCCACCCTAAAGACTGGGTTGGCATCTTTAAGGTGAATCACAGACACTACTGTCATTCTTACAGTGCTTCCAATACATCAGTGCGCATAATCCATATGGTTTATTAAAATGGATATTAAGAGATTGGAACCATTTCTAGCCTATTATGTAAGTGTTTGTGACATGAATGATGTGTTAAGGTTTTATTAATTGACCATTGGTTAGCAGTTGGTGCATTAACACATGCATCCGCCTTGACACTAATGGCTCTGCTCTTCACTGCATGCCTGAAACCTCACCGCAAGCTTTGGTGTGGTTGCTGTGCATGCACAAAGAGGAAGAGTGTACATGGTGGGCTGGTTGCATTAGGTCTCGCTGGGAGGCAAACATTTGGTGCTCTTTATGAATCACTCTGATTCTTATTAGGACCCCCCCCCCTTCCAGTCCCCTCTTTTCACTTGTTCATCACCCTCTGTCTTTCCGTCAGTCTTCTCCGTGCTTCCTGCTAACCACCTTCCCCTCCTCTCCACTCTTTTATCAAGGCCATCAAATCTCACACGTAATTAACAGGAAATGTGAACTAGGAAACTTAATGTCTCGTAAAGTCCAAAGACAAACATTTTATCGGTGTTTAAGAACTGACTTCAAATCAACCAGCTCAATTAAAAAGGAATAAAGATGCTGGGTTTATTTGGAAAAAGTCGATTGGAAAATTTAATTGTTGTAATCCGCACTAATGAAACCTGTTTGATGGTTAGTGCTTCGTGTCAGGGAACGAGCAGACCACGCTTCTTTAAACCTTTTGACATACATGTCTCTCTTTTTGTGTGTTGATAAAAGTATTTAAACATGAATTTTACACACCTGATAGTGTGTGTATGTAAATGTATTAATGTAGTTGATGTCAGAGGAGCATAGGTCAGTAATTATCCATGTGTGCTTTTGCAAGTAATAATAAGAGGTACTCTGTAAGAGTTTGTAAAGGACTGGTCCCCAACAGCAATATACTTGAAAAAGGAAGGGTGATTAGTGATAAGTATGGGGATTAACAAATATAACAGTGTAAGCATATACAAACCGCTTTTTATAAATTCACCCGGTTGTGAGTAATGCTTGGTTTGTTTACCTTTATGTTGTAGAATTTGATATGCCTTAATTGTAGGTCTTTGTATTGTATTATTTGGTGTTATTGAAAATAAAATGAAAAAAATCTATCCAAAAATAATTAGAAGAAAGGCGCTAAAGCCACCATGCAAATCTGGATAGGTGCAAGTTTGGATTGCCAAAAAGTCTGCATGTTCAGTTAATTAGTTTTTTTTTTTTTTAAGATAAATGATTGATTTGACTTTCCCACTGAGCACTGATGACGCTGACATATGTTAGCCCACCAGAGACCGGAGGCAACATTTTAGGTGCAGAGATGACTCAGGGTGAGAACATTTTCTCTCTCATACCTTTCACATATATATAGGCGTTACCTGTTTGAGAGAGAGAGACTGAGCCATGAGCTGACTGGCTCCAAGGATGACTCAGACTGCACAGGCAGGCATTCTTCATTTTGAGTTGTGCACAGACAGCCCCTAGTGGCTCAAAATGTTCACTGCAGCATTTAAAAGGATCCTGGTGCACATAGATGGTGGTACGCTCTAAACAGTGCTCACAGCGAGTGGAGACAATGTAAACTCCCAACAGTTTAAACTCTCTTTTGCTCTTAAGTATGGTAACAAATTTTCTCATTCATAACTGATTAATTGAACATATTATTTTCCTGTATTTGTTCACTGAAAGTTTGGTTATGTTTCAGCATGATGTTGTTAGACAGAGACACACACACACACACACACACACAGACATATACATATATATGTACACACAACTCGCTAAAAAGCCCTGTGGAGGTTTTTGGTTGAGGCATGTTTGTTGGGTCAGCAGGGAGAAACCTGTTGTGTAAGTGTATAATTAAGGTGTCATCGTGCTGTTCCCTCACACCTCGGTTGAATGATTGATAGCTGCTTTGCCTGTGATTATTTTATAACATCACTCGTGTGTTGGAATGCCACACCGTACCGAACCAAATGTCAGTCAACTTCACTCTGCAATTAGAAAAAAATATTTATGTCTGTTCTCGCTCTCTTAAGCAAACACACGTGAGCACACAAGCAAACCTGGCAGGAGTCCATCACAGCCTCTAGCCTCTCTCTATAAGATACTGTCGGAGGTGGAAAGAATGTTCTCACAGCACGTTTCCATACTGACAATTACCATTTGTTTGGAATAGTATTACAGTGGGTCTAATGGGTCGATAATACAAACACTACAATTATGTTTCGTGCTTTGTCAAACCTGAAATTTTGCCAAATGTTTTGAGGTGCTCATTTGATTTACAGTTTTCCAGTTAAACCTTCCAAATGGTTTGTCGAGTATTGGCCCTCCTTTTTTTACTATATAGTTTACATTTTCTTTTCACTTACATTTATTTAATTGCTAATGTAACTGATGTTTATTTAAATATTTAATCCTATGTGATACTGTTGAAACTCTAATGGCATGTTATCATTTAATTTTTTAAAATTATGGCTTTCAACAAAAGCAAGTATCTCCTCCCAGTGTTCTGTGCATCCTATAATTTCCTGTGTAGCCCAGCCAACCAATTACACAAACCAGAGGGTTTCAAAGTGGGAGGTGGGCCTTCTCAAGGGGCCTCTAAACAGTTTCAATGGAGATGAAGTTATTACATTAGTTATCAAAAGGAGATCACATAATATAAATGTGTGTGATTTCATTAAAGAGACAGTTCGGAGTTAGGGGGAATTTTACAGTTTTCTTCACTTTCCCAGAGTCAGAAACAAATAAATGCTTTCAGACAGACCTTTCTTTATGTATTTGGTGTAGTCTGAAGAATGTCGGACAGCAATATTAGGCAATCTTGGCTCAATTCTTGAGTGCCTATGGGATCAAATTACATAATTATGACCCATATGCCCCCAGGAATTGAGCAAAACTAAACAAGTAAAGGAGTGGGAGGGGGGCTTTTTCCAAGCCTTGTCTGTGGGGAGACTTTGAAAATCTCTGGCCTAAACTGTAATGTTATATGATTGCTATGTGGCAGCTGTCCAAATGAGAAATGTTTTTTTTCTCAGCTTTTTGAAATGTAAAAAATTCCTACGGTACCACAGGTGGTTGAGTTATCCACAGCTTAAGTGCGGTTATGTAACAAACATGTATGGCGCATATGCGTTGAAGTGATTTGTGTGTATGTGCGTGAGCGGCCCAGACAGGGAGAGTGTGTAGTTTTGGGCGACAGATTTACGAGGCCAGGACCTGAGTTATGATGTTCAAAACTCCCTTTCATCATCTGTCACCCAACAACACATGAAATCCATGGCATTACATCTCCCTTGCCATTTTGTGTAAAATGTTCACCTTTTCTTCCCTCATTCTTCTTTCTTTCTTTCTTTTTTTCTACCCCCTTTTCTCGTTTCCACATGGTTTGTTCCGTGCCGTCTCACAAGTGTGCGCGTGTGTGTGTGTGTGTGTGTGTGTGTGTGTGTGTGTGCGGGCACGCAACACTACATACACCCCTGCCCTCCCACCCCTTTCTCACACCTTCAATGCCCCTCTTTTTTGTGAGCCCAAAAGGGGCAGGAACTGAGGGGAGGGAGAGAGGAGGGGGAGGTGTGTGGAAGAATGAGGGGGCACGGTTTTAAATGTTTCCATTCTTGTCTGAATGTTGTATGTAATCCCCCAGCTCTCTTTTTTAACTGAAATTTTGAATAAATAGTATTATTAAAATATCACCTGGCTTTTTAATGTTTATGGTAATGTAAAATATATTTGAAAATCATCTTTTTTCACCATTATATCTCATGCTTTGCACTGTCCACTTGTGCACTATATTTTTCTGTGCTTTAACATTTTCTTGTTTGTTTGCGATGTGTCCTCAGGTGGGTTGGAGCACAGCCAGGGATTACTACACCTTCCTTTGGTCTCCTATGCCGGAAAACTACGAACCAGGAAGTACTGTGCACAGGACGGTGGTGTTCCAAGGTCCAGTATACACACACACACACACACACTATGTAAACCACTATACAGACGCGGCGTATTCCAAAGTAACTCCTCCATTTTACGGCGCGTATAAAAACCAGCACTTTTATTTAATAAGGGAACACAACCACAAACGGCGGCCTGGGACCTGAGCACCTCTCAAACCACACACACACACACACACACACACACACATTGAGGGCCTACAGACTGGTTTTACTGGGTCTGGAACGGTCAGATATTACACAGTGAAAATATGAGACTATGCTGTGGTGTGTCAGTAGTCAGTAAAACCAGTTGGCCGCCGGATATTCTCCTCTCTAAATCCCAGAGAATAGGGTTTAACATGTGAATAAAGTGATCCGGTTAGATCTCTTGGAGTAGCTATGGGCTGTTTGAAATGTTAGTGCATATATAATGATGATGTGTTACTGAGCGGAACATATGTTTTTCCAATAAAACTACCTGCTACTGTGCTGTGTAAAGGGTAGTGTTTATTGTTTTCCACGCAGTTTAGTATCATCTGTCCATTTTGAAGCTCTACAGTTATTGATACTGTCTGGAGTTTTTCAGTCAAGGAAAGTTATAAAATGCAGTAAGTACTGCTTCCATTAATATGGAATACAAAAGAAAGTTAAACATAGACACACACTCTTATCCCCTCGTAGGTTATTATGTTCCCAAGTCTGATGGAGAGTTCTACCAGTTCTGTTATGTCACACACACTGGCGATATCAGGGGAGCCAGCACGCCCTTCCAGTTCAGGTCGGCCACCCCCACCGAAGAGCTGCTGACGGTCACCGAGGATGACAGCAACTCCGACATACTGGTCGTCACCACCAAGACTGGCCTGCTAGAGGTAGGCCATGTGAGATGAAGACGTCTCCTTTTCCATTTTCTTGACCTCCACTAAAGTGTCCTTTAGCAAGATACTAGATCCCTACTAGATCCAGAGGTGCTGAGTAGGGAGTAGGGGGAGTAATGTGGCATTAATAAACTCAATATATCATACAACAGTCATACAACTCAGGACACAATCACAAAAGTCTTTGATTAAATCTTCAATGAGCTGGTACAGTTCTCACTTTTTTTTCCTCTTTCACCCCCCCTACCTCACCTCCTGCCTGGCAGCGTGTGGAGGAGGCGCAGCAGGAGCGCAGGGAGCTGCTGAAGGCCATGCGACTCCTGCAGGAGGAGAAACAGCAGCTGCAGGAGGAGCAGAAGCGGCTGGCCAGGGAGAGGGAGCAGGAGAGGGAGACGTGCTGCCTGCTGCGCACACACAACCAGGTTAGAGAGAAGTGGAGTGATGTCAAGAAGAGAGACAGAAATGATGCTCTGCAGATACAACAAATTAATCCAAAAAAAAGATTTATTGTTGTAAGTCAAGAGGCATTTTTATGATTGCAATATGATTTATGGTGAGGAAGTTTCAGTGTGTTTGTGCACATGTGTAAATGTATGTCAGTGCTTAGGTGTGTGTACATAGACTGACAGCCGCTATTTGCACATGTGTGTGGAGCCGGTTCCTCACCAGTGATCACAGGTCTGCAGACTTCAAAGGCCCGCATTTATGAATAATCTGTGTCCATGTTTAAGAGACACACAAGGAGCCACAGCGTGTGCACGCGTGTGTGTATGTGTGCACGCCAGTCCTTCTTCGCTCTTTAAAGACCTGACTCAGTGGGCCAGAACGGAATTGGGACTCAGTTTTCTCGGGCATCTGGCGTCAGGGACGATGCCATCGCAACCACAGAGTGAACAAACATGACGTCAAACACACAAACACAGCACACACATGCACATACGCAAACTACGCCCCCCTTCACTCTCACCCTCACATTCAGGTCCCACACCACAGGGTCCCTCTAATGTGCATTCACACATGCACAAGTGCGCACACACACACACAAACACACTCATTATGCCACCCGCTTGCAAACCCTTTTAGTCTGTGTGTGGAATGAGAGGAGGGTAGTCCACAAAACCGCTTGCCTGAAAAAAGAGCCCTGCCCAGCCTCAGGGACAAACACTACTCAGTCACGCGATTCAGTGGCCACTGCTTTCTCACTGTCTATTTTCACTCTGTCTGTCTGTCTGACCCTGTCTCTCTCAGTCCTCAATACTTCCAGTTCAGTATTCGTATGACAGGAAACTCAGTTAATTTGCAAAACTGAGGTTAATGCTAAAAATGCATCTGGGGACATTAATCAGAATAAAACAATTATTAAAGACTAGTAAAATCCTGCATAGATTTTGTATTGACTTTTTCCTTTGTGCTCACTCAACAGTTACTCATTTGATAAGAAGTAGTTTGGCACACGCATCTAAAAACAGTCAACTCAGGAAACTCAATGGAAGGGGGGGGTTGAAACACTGCAACTTGCCAAGAGTATTGGGACTTTGAATCTAGTCTCTTATCGCCCCCTAGTGCAGCTCTCGGGTCTAGGCCCAAAGTAAAAGCAGGCTGCTTTGAGTTAGTCTGCCGCTCCCTTTTACGAAGGACAAAATCGCCATAAATTACGTGGTAATACACACACACACTGTTATTACCATGCTGCTTTCCCTTCAACAGGCATGTCCATCTGTAGATATACGACTTGTGTGAGTAGGTGTGTGTGTGTGTGTGTGTTTGTGTGTGTGTGTGTATACACATGTATGCGAATACACTCTTTTGTGGAGCATTTACAGTAGGAGCGTTAGCTCATGCCACGCTGATGAAAATATCCTTTGAGTTTAACATGAAAACATAAGTACATATTTTGTGGCTGCTAATTTTACGACTACACTTTTTATAAGGTCTTTATGCACTGCTAAAGTGCTTCCCAAACGCCAGCCGTAAAAATCATACAGTAATCTACGCAGAGCCAAGCCCAGAGGGAGACAGGCCTGAGTCTGCATTGGTGTGTGCATGTGCACTCTGTTTAGGATTGATGGGTGTACTCTGTGCTACTTGCCTGTCTCCATATGTCCTTGACTGTGTAGCACTGTGTCAGTCTTGCTCTGTGTGCGGGAGAATTTGTACATGCACATGCTACAAATAGAGTGGAGGGTGTACGCAGAGGTATGTTGTTCTGTCACAACCAATATTAGCAATGCGTGATTTAATGGCTGCTGATTAGCAGCAAGTTCAAACAAGGCGTTTCTTCAGGAGGCACACCACATGCAGACCAACAGACCCTCATATGATCTGTTGTTCAATACCAGGAATTTGTTTCACTAAAGCATTCACTCATACTGGACAGGTTATTCCTGCATTCATTCACCGCATACTCCTAATACTTGTTATTGTGGGCCTCTGCACCTTTGAATAGTTTCACATATCGTAAGTGTGATTAGCGTCCATCAAAACGCTCACATATGTCATCATTTGTAGCTGGTGATTTGTGAGTAACAAGACTTCTCTGATCCCCCGGGGGGAATCACATGTTAGAGCAGCATAACAAATCGGCTTAAGAGGGAGGAAACTTTTTAAATGAAATTATAAAATAAAATAGATGGGAAAAATGAACAAAATCAAACATTACATGTGACAAATTCTATCTATATTTGTCCAGTTGTGCAACTCTAAAAGCTTTCTATAGTTGATCCAACTTACTGGACATTGTTGAGGTTTTTAGTTTGTCTTCTCTCGTTAATGTAAACAATACATTAGAAACACCTCTCAGTGTAATTGAATAGAAGTCACTGCACTACAAACTACAGCCTCTAAAGTGACCAAAAAATTGAATCAGCATCCCTCTAAACGTCTTTCATCAAACACCTAACATTATAACCTTTATGAGGTTAGAATTTAATGCAAGACTGCATTAGTTTTGACTGAATCAGCTGCTGTGATAGGCTGTAGCGCCTGTCACTGTGATCCACAGCTGCCTCTCTGTCCCATAGGAGCTGCTGCGCTCATCGCAGGGCCTGTCGGAAGAGAGGGAGGATGTGAGGAGGAGGCTGACAGAGGCCACGGACCGGGTCCGCCAGCTGGAGGAGGATCTGCTGGGAGTCACCCAGAGAGGCCTACAAAAGGAGACTGAGCTCGATTGGTGAGTGGAGACTTCTAACACATGATCATCAATCATCCAAACTCATCTATTTCTGTAAGGACATGACTGTTTAAATAACAGTGTTTTAGGGAGATTTCATGCCTGCCTTCTGCTTTTTCTATGTCTTTATCATCAAACTTGTCCACACGGGAAGGAAGAAGTAATTCAAAAATAACCTCAGATTTGATCAGCATCTCTGTCACAGCCAAAATTAAACATCAAAAGCTTTAGAAAGGTATTATTTAATGCAGGGATATTGGATTGGATTAAGTTTGAACATCTGTTTATGTCTGCATACATGTGCACTCACACCGAAACAGACACAAAATGTACTTGCCAGGAACACATCACTAAATTGACAGAATAATAAGTATACATACTGCTGACAGAATAATAAGTATACATACTGCTTATATATATATATATGGCTGTATATATCTATATATATATACAGCCTGCCATTTTGCCAAAGCAGATTGTATTGACTAAAGCCTTGTAAAGCTTTTCAAAACATATTTCCATTATTTTGTGTTTCAGTCTGCGTGACCGTCTGAAGAAGCTGACAGCAGAGAGAGACATCCTAGAGAGCCAGCTAAAGAACGAGAAGGATGAGAGAGACCTGTACAAGGTGAGAGACAACTCTTAACAGTAAAAGGCAGGATAAAAGATAGGATGCACTTGAACTAATTAAGTTGTTGTTTTTCTGCATAGCATTGACCTGTGCACATTTACGTCTCTGTGTGTTGTCACATGCGTAGGCTCACCTGCGCAGCACTGAGCTGGAGAACACTAAGCTAAGTGCAGAGCTGCAGATGCTGAAGGCGGTGGAGCTGAACCGGGAGGTGACCATTGCCCAGTTCCAGGAGGAGCTGGACAGGCTCAGGGTCTGCGTCGCCCAGCGGGACAACCTGGAGAAAGAGCTGCTCGCACACAAGTCTGACAAGGTAGTTGTGGTGGCAGTACTGTTGCTGCCAGGATAAACTAAATTAACTCAAGAGCTAAAATATAAGAAGGAAACTGTTCGTCGCTAACCCCGTCTGTGTGAGTGTGCATGTGCATTACATGTATGTTGCACCTACCTACATATACAGCATGTGTGTGCGATGTGTGTACATGATAAAAATCTGTTTTCCTTGTCCCTTCAGGCAGAGCTAGCCCGTGTGCGTGAGCAGCTCCGTCAGGCCGAGGAACAGCTCCAGGCATCCCGGCAGCAGGCCTCCCTGCTGGCCTCGGAGCTCCGCGATTCAGCCAGTGCCCGTGACCACACAATGACCGAACTGTACCGCGCCCGCTTGGAGGCCGACAAGCTCCGTGCGAGTCTAGCTGATGCTCAGGCCGAGTGCCAACGCATGGAGAGCCAGTTGGACCGAATGAGGAGCACCGCACAGAAGGAAGTGGTCAGTGTCTGACTTCCTTAAGCTGTATTTCTGTCTTTCAGTCTGTATGCTTTGATAGGCCGGGGCAATCAAAATAAAGAAGACATCGGATTTGTCTTTATCTTTTCCCCTCTTTGTGTCCTTCTGCTCCAGGGTGTTGGTACCAACGGGGAGGTGACTCCCAGCATGATGGTGGTGTCGGAGGCAGAGGCTGAGCTGCAGAGGGAGGTGGAGGAGCTGAAGCTGCGTCTCCACATGGCAGCTGAGCACTATAAGGAGAAGTACAGAGAGTGCCAGCGCCTCCGCAGACAGGTGGCCAAACTGAACACAACTGAGTCACAGGGGGTGAGTTACTGTGCAATGACACTAACAGACAGAGCTGACATATTGAATGAAGATAACCAAAACCACTGGCAATTATATTTGTTTGATAGCGCTGTTCTTGACGCTGTTTGCAGGAGCCAAAGAGAAACGCATCCACTGAGACAACTCTGGAGCCACTGACTCCCAGTCCAGAGTCACCAACAGCAGGTACACAAGCAGAAATAAAAGGGTTAAACTTGAAAATAAAAATAAAATGCACTTTTTCCCCCTGCTGAGACATACTGCACAGTTTGATGTCATGTCAAGACATAATTAGGCATAATAATATACACTGATATGCAATTAAATCCTGAAAAATACAATAATACATTTTTTTTTAAATTAAAAAATGACTAACTGTATCCTCAAATAACTGAATTGCATTGCAGTCACATGACAAACCAAAACAGTTAAGGTATTGGTGACACTAAAGTGTAAGAACACCTTAAATTCCTCGAATAAAAAGTCATTCTGTTATGTGTAATTAACTCATACCTAAATCAAAGAAGGGGATTTCCTCTTCACTGTGTAATCTTCTAAACTCTTTGTGTTTTCACAGGAAACATTGCTACCGCAGTCCTACAAGAAGCCGCTGAAATGACAATCATCCCAGAACTTAATAACAGGGAATTCGCACACACCAGCACGGAGAAGGAAGAAAAGCAGAGCGAGAACACCCTGAAGGAGAGCGGCGAGGCAGAGGCAGAGGCAGAGAGAGAAGTAAACCAAGGAGAAAATGAAAACACAACAGAGAAAGAGGAGAAGAGGGAGAGCCTGCCAGAAGAGAGCCTGAGGATGACCAGCTGGGTGGAGGTGGAGAATGAGAGGCGGAGTGCCGAGGAGAACAGCCAGGTGGAAGGGGTAGAGGAAGTGGGAGACAGTTTGGAGGAGCAGGTGCTGCCGGAGGAGGAGGGGAGGAGCATTGAGGAGGCAGAAAAGGAACAGACGCGTTCGGTGGAGGAGGAGCTGGCAATGATGGAGGAGAAGTGGAGGGAGCAGTGCGCCATCAATGAGACGCTCAAACAGCGGCTGGCCAATGAGGAGGAGCGATTCAGAGTGAGACACACACACAATACACACAAAATATCCTCAGTGTCCTTATTAATCAAGCATATTTCTATTATTTCTGTGGTTACATGCACAGAGAAATCTTTGGAACTGACCCGTGAAGGTTACATTCCAATTATAATGAGACTGGGTATAATTTTTGGTTTACCCTTGCATAAGAAATTTGTTTGTCCTGTATTCAACTTTAATTTCACTGTATGCCTCTGCAAAAATACTGTAGCAAAACAAACCAGTTTTATGAGTCCACAGCAATTATTTTGGCACCTTCTCAGAGCCAAAAATAGGTTGTTTTGCCTGACCAACCATCAAAAACCCAAATATATAACATTTATAATTATATAAAACAGGATTTTTACATTTGAGAAGCTAAAACCAGTGTGTATTTTGACTCAGTTGACACAATTTGAATATATTTGAACATTTATTAGATGTGATACAGTCCATAAAAAACGAAAATGAGAATGACATGCAACGGATGTCCCCAGCTAGACTTTTACCAATAGGTTACCAGGACTCTCCTAAACAGAAAACGACTAGAATAATCTTTGATAGCAAAAGTACCATCGCTGACTCAAGAAGTGAGGCAGAGCTGGTGGCAGCACTTGGATAGATGTATGTGTCATTGCAAGAGAATTATCGTGTCACAGAGTGTCAACAGTTTAACTGAGCACACATTTAACCGGTGTATCCAGGTTACCCCATGCATACACATGAGCCAATGTGTGTGGCATGTGTGCGTGTTTCAATACAAGTACTAAAGCTTGTGGGCCTGCTGCATTTTGCATGTGAATGTCCGCCAAAGTACCTACCGGCATTTAATCTCCATGAGTGAGTGTGTGTTTATCGGCGCTGTAAATAAGGCTCTCCCCTGTCTTTGATAGAGTCTCCTGTCTGAGTCGAGCGCCTCAGGTCCCGAGCTGCTCTTAATGGCCTGGGAGACTGACAGGAGAGGCAGCCGCAGAGCGTCATGCTTTACGGCTGTTTACATCTACGCCGGGGGTTTGGGGGGGGCACAGAAAATTCACTGTTGCAGACTCCCCACCTGAACTTTACTCTCTAATGCCGTGGCATAAATCCCTGAGAGAGGGGGAGAGAGGACAAAAGGAGATGAAAGAGAACGAACGGGGGGAAAGCGAAAGAAGCAAACACAATTTAAGAGTGAAAAAATCAGGATAGACAGACAGACATGAAGCAGAAAGAGAAACTGCGGCAGAGGAGGGGATTTTGAACCCCTTGAAATGGGATGAAATGAGAGAAGAGCAGGCAACCAGCCATGTAAATTATCCCACAGGGTCAGTCCTGTTAGAAAGTCAGAGATTTACTGCGATCCCCTGGTCCGCTCCGGTCTGCAGCGCTCCTCCAGACCTCGTTCCTGTGGCTTTAGCTGTGTGTGTTACAGTAAGCACCGCACGTTTGACAGAGCTCCAGGTTAAATAAAAGCCAGCCGACCAAATATGTCGTTCACTCGCCTGCCCGTGTGTACGCCTAGTGATGGTCGGTTGACACAAATGGGGTGGAAATCCAACCAGAAAGCAAGGAAAAGAAGGCTTTTATCTGCACAGGAAACGTTTCACCCTTTCCATAAACTCTGAGTATCTGTTTATGTTTTGAGCAGAAATAACTACTCGATGAATCAATAATTCGGAAAAAAACTATTTTCTAAGCAAAAATGCCATTTCAATGCTATTCTTTTATTCCAGCTTCTCAAATGTGAGAATTTGCTGCATGTTTTTAGTCTTACATGATAGTAAATTAAATGTCTTTAGGTTTTTGACTGTTGGTCAGAAAAGAAGACGGAGTCTGGGAAATTGTGATGTCACGTTTCTCATGTTTTAAAGACTAAATGATTAACCAAATGAATCGAGAGAAAATCGGAGATTAATCGATAATTAAATAATTTGTTGCCCTTAAAGCATTTGTTCGCAAAAAATGACATCATACATGACGGAGGATGAAGACAAAAGACTGTTTTGATACCAGGATACAGGAACTCTGTATAACCTGAGGAGAAAAAGACAGAATAACAGAAGAAGAGCAAGTTTGTTGTGATTGGGAGAATGTTTAGTTTGGTTGGACGCAGACCGGATACCTCTCAAATAAAATCTGCCTGCTTTTTGAAATGGATTCCAATGTTTTTGTGATGCATTATTAAGAGCTTATGTTGAACTATGTTTTTTTCTTTTCTGTGTGTGTGTGTGTCCTGTCTGTGTAGGTGCAGATGGCGGAGCGAGCCAGTGAGGTGACAGAGCTGAAGCTCAACCTTGCCCAGGCCCTGAGAGACAAGGAGCAGCTGCAGGAGGTAAAGCAGCACCGTCAAGTGCAAACATTGTGTATAAGCTTCTCAAAATGCATCAAACTGTTATAAATAATGTAAAAATGTTCATCTCATTGCAAAGCTATTAAGTGTAGAATTCACATCACAGACTCTGAATAGAAGTCCACAGATATATTCATGAGCACTTCAGTTCAGTGTATTAACTCTTTTGTAGCTTCCTTCCCTTCCCCACTAATTAATACATCTATACTTGCTTCTTTCGCCCATGGGTACAGTGCCATTATACAGTGCAAATGCCACGCGACGTGTCTGTTTCACCTTCCCAACCCTGGTTTAAATGTTAAACCTGATAGCAGCGCACTAATGAAGTCATCAGGAGTGGAGGTCGGATGGAGTGAAGAGGGAGTATGGAGGGAGGTAAAGGAGGGAGAGGGCGAGTGCCTCCTATCAGCAAAGCCAGAGCAGAGGGAGCCAGAGTTTGACACCCATTACAGTAATGAGTAGGGTACTAATGCTCTTGCTTCATATATAATCACAAAGGGCAGCAATAGTGTAGAAGGAAACTTAACTCTGAGTTAAGCACTTACTCCCTTTTGTGGTTCCAGCAGTGAAAATGTACTGTTCAAACCTTGACTGAATATCTCTCTCACAGCTTTGCACATTTTCTGTTTTCAAAGTTGAATTGCTTAACTGGACAGTGCAGAATACAGGATACAGTAACAGAAAATGTTTTATTGACATGTTAATAATGTTACATTTAGTGTTGAGGTGCTTTTTGTGTCTATCTGTGCCCCAGGAGCTGCAGCGATATGCATCCAGGCAGAGGGAGCAGGAGGTCGGTGTCCAAGGTGCTGAAGTCAGGCAGCCGATGGTGCTGCGCTACCCGATGCCCTACCCCCAGGACCCCTCCCCTCCACCGCTGGTGCCGCAAAGGCCTGCTGAGCTGCAGTACGGCAACCCCTACTCCACCGACACCACGAAAGGTGGGAGGAAACTCGATTCAGTCATTCTTTCAGGCTGTCTTCATTCTCCTGCCTTCTTTTAGCACTTCAGCCAGGCCTGTAACAGTGCCGCGTCTTGCTATTTTTCTAGACCGGTTGGATGTTGCACTGTCTCCCGAGCACATGACCCGTCCTCCACCCGAAGCCCCACCTTGCGCACCTCCGTGTGCTCCCCCAATCACACCCCCTAGCCCCGGAGCACCAGGCTGGGAGAGAGAGGTGGTCTGCATCCAGCCCTCACGTGCCACGAGCCCCCCCGAGAGCCTGGAGCAATCACCAGAGGAGCCACGGAATGTAAGTACAGACACACGTAAAGGACACAAACACACTCTTCCACCAAACTAAAACTCAGGCTGGTATGACATTTATCGGATTGTTTTTGGAGTAGCTGCATCAATTACGGTTTTAATTCTAATGTATATGTAAATTAGGCTGCACATATTTTGAAGCAGCATACTGTTAATCTAACTGTGATCCCAGCCTCTGGTGTCCCGTCCTCGCTTTGTCTTTTCAGCAGCCAATGAATCGCTGTCATGGTAATCCCTCAGTCCTTTTCACCTCTCTCCGTCTCTTGAGTGCTCGTCACTGAATGAAGGGAACGGTAGCGCGCCCTTAAAAAGATGAAGCTTTGAACTCATTTGCATAAAGCTCTAATTAACGTCACTCCCTCAGAGCTCAAGAGAGACGAAGATAACGAGGGCCAGGAGAGCATAATTAGGTGAGATTTTGCATAGGGACAGACCTTAGATCAGTAAGTGTCAGTCGGATTATATCTTTGCTTGTTTGGGAGCAAATTGAACAGAGATCAGGGAGGGGAGGTTTACCGTATGCTTTAATTAGAAACATAGCTGCACATGCCTCATTTCATGGCCCTTCCAATCCATCTCCTCTTATTTTGGGTTAAGATTTTTGGAGCTATTGTTTGTGTATGCACACAGCTCTGAGAAAAGACACAGTTTCATTTTCCATCCTTTTTGTGTGTGCTCGTGTTGTGCATCATAGGTGGGTGACGGGGCTCAGCCATCCTGTGACCATCAGTCCAGTAGACGCAGTGAAGCCAGGAGGAGCTTCTGCTTTGACTCAAGGTAGTGTGCATACTCAAAAATAATGATTTCAGAATAAATAGCCTTTTTTTAAATTTGTTTTTTGTAAAGAAAAAACAAAACAATAAGATTACACAAACAAAGATGAGGACGTAGATGAAGAGGGTTTAGGGAGGTATTTGTTTTCCTAATAAGAGTCAAACAAGGCTCATATGAAATGCAAATCCCAGGCAGCTAGCTGACTACAGAGTAAAGAGGTGTTCATGGTCATCAAGTGTCATTTTCATCCCCATACATAATATTTACCCACTAAATACATATTTTTAGGGATTCAAATGAAGACAACGTATGATTTTTGTCCTAATAAACTTACTAGCCAATCAGCCATGCAGATAGTTATGGTTTTATTTGGCCTGGTTTTGGAATATTTGTGTCTGTCTGATATTTCTGAGACCACCCAGAACAGTGGTTTGGTACTGGAGCTGAGTACACTGGAAAATAATCTAATATGTAACATTTAAATTTGAATTGCGAAACAAAAATGTGCATTTTCAGAATCTATCTAGCGGTTACTTTAGATGATCCAAATATGTGGATTGTTGTTATGAGAATTACTTGCTACTAAAGAAATATTTGTGACCTTTTTTTAGTTATATAGCCCAAAGTCACAAATATGGGTTTTACAATTTGTACATCCCTTAATCTTTAGACCTCTCATTTACCTTTCTAGTTGCTTGGATTTGTGGGGATATCTGTAGTTTTTGTTGTGCCAGCCTGGGTCACAAATCTAGTCCGTCTCTGCAATAAACACACGATACCACTGTTCACGCTTTACGATAGGAAACCAGACTGACACGTCTCCACCACTGCTTCCCTCCTTCTCCCTTCTCCCCTCTCCAGTAGTGACGTTCACAAGCGCTGCCCCCTGTGTGAGGTGATCTTCCCGCCCCACTTTGAGCAGCGCAGCTTCGAGCAGCACGTGGAAAGCCACTGGAAGGTCTGCCCCGTCTGCTCCGAGCAGTTCCCCCTCAACTGTCAGCAGCAGCTCTTCGAGAGGCATGTTCTCACGCACTTCGACGGCCACGTGCTCAACTTCGATCAGACTGAGTGAAAGGGGATGGAGGTCAGCAGAGGGGCGAACCTTGAATTGTGACATACTGTATGGGTTCATGTGTGTTTTCAGCTGTTAGTTCATTTCGATTGGAGGTTTGGTTAAATTGTCTTGTTAATATACAATCACGAGCACTTTTTTGCAATCTTAACAAAGGTTAGAAAGAATGTAGTCCACTTCTGAAAGGAAGCAGTTTGTCATTTGGCAGCAGCTCCACCAAGGTATTAATCATGTAGGTTAGCTTCCACCTTAAAGGGGACTTATTATGCTCATATCTAGCTCTGTATTTTTAATTCTGGGGCTTCACTAGAGTGGCTTTGCAGGATTCACAGTTAAAAGAAAGTCCTTATTTATCTTATACTGGCACTTTATGCAGCCCCTCAGTTCTGCCTCTGTCTGAAACTGGCCGTTTTAGCTCCTGTCTCTTTAAGGCCCCCCTGCTGATAAGCCCACTCTCTACTCCAGATGTCAACTTCTCAAATCCATCCGTACAATGTTTGAGCCCGAATCTGATCCGGAATATGAGTGTGGACAGCACAAATTTCCACAGCAACAAAGATTACAGAAGGATGTCTCTGTTACCTGCTGATTGTGTGACAGTGTAACTTACGGTTGGGAAATGCACTAGAATGCCTACTGAAGTGGAAAACATCTGCTGTCAGGAAATAACAAAGGTAACATAGTTCAAATGTTATTCTGCTGTTCTCAAACGACTATACGATATCTCCCTGCACCGTTGCGTGCTGTGCCTGGACCACATGACCATGTAAAGAATTCCATCATGAGGTGACATCATCTTAAAAATAGGAAAACTGTTTAGGGATTACTTTCACCTACATTTAACTCGTAATTTGAAACTTTGGCCACATTTAATGTGAACATCCAACATTGTAACAAACAGAAAAGAAGGAAAACATAATATGTCCCCTTTAACACACACTGGAGAAGGGATCACTAACACTCGGGAATAGTGCTGGACCACTCCTTTACTTTTGTATTATTTTTAATGCTCATCTTTCTGCTTCAAGGGACTAAAGCACCATTGGTAGTGCATGCGTATATTCTGTGTTCAAAACTACAAAATTTTCATACATTCAAAGTAAAAGAGTGATTTGTAGCAGGAGCTTGAACCAGGCCTTTGAAGAAGAAGAAAAACAAAAACATTTTAGTATCTCGGATTCACAAATGTTCTTAACTACCGTAAATATTTCTTTATAATAAGTAGGATTCTCTTGTGTCAAAGCAGCCAAGACATTGCTTCATCTTTCAATTGTCCACATGCATCAATGTTTGGAAAAGATTAAGAGATGAATTTTTTTTTAAAGTGTAAATGTCTTGAAGATTCATCTAAGTCTGTTATTTATAATTGAAGGAGGTTGTCCGAAGGGGATATTTTTGTCGACTTGAATGGGAAGTGATCTTTGATTCCTTCCAAACTACACTGCTACCGTTCGTACGAGTGTTTTTTGCAAACAAAGACGTCAGAAGGTTTAAATAAAAACAGCACTACGTTTTCATGTATCTGCACTAAATAAGGCTTTATTCTGAATGTACTGTACATATGAAAATAAGTATAAGTTGTGGAGAGACCTGTGAATTACTGTCGTGACCACGTCTCCCCTCATTGTTACCTGTGATGAAAGAATGGACGGGCCAATGTTGTTTTACTTCCTGGTGTGCACTTTCTGGTCTGCGGTCAGTCTTTAAGAAGCTGAGTTGTTTCCTTTTATTTAATTGGAGAGATTCTGTACCATGTTTTAAAGTAAATGGACTGCAAGACACTGAGTTACTGTTATTGTTATGTACTGCCACATTTTAAAGTTAGAAAAAAATATTTATTGCAATGTGCACACGTCCATGTCAACCTTCATGAGTGAATGTTATTTATATGTATGTGTGTGTGTGTATGTGTGTATCCACATGGCTCTATATCACTGCTTTGTCAATTTTTCTGTCATTACAAAGTAACCCCCTCCCCCGACAGTGTTGTGTTCAGGCTTTAAAAATTGCACATGCCCAGTAATCACAAGGTTAATGTGTGTATGTCTTGTGTCCGATGAAGCCCTTTTCCATGTGAGAATGTCAGGATGGTGGTTTAGGTGTGAACTGCAAAGATCTTTATGAATAAAGTAAGCTTGTCTAAACGCACTGGCTCGCAAATATTGTGCATCATTTTGTTGTAAAAGTCACACAGCAGACAAGAGACCATCAGTTTGAGCTTAAGAGCTCTTTACTTTATTTTGCTTTTTTTTCCCAGGTGTTTCCTGTTTGCATTTAAGCAGCTTCCTTTTTTTTTTTATATAGAAAGACAGTTTGACATCATTTACAAGTCACTCGCTCAGAACCTGTTGTCCCCCCATACAAAAAGGAAACATTGGTCTCCACGTTACATACGAAAATATAATTTAAAAGCAACTTGACAACAGACGCACGTCACAATACATTCACTGTACACGGTATATTGAAATCCCTCCCTCATGTCCTCCTGCACACAGCCTCCGCTCCTGCACCCCCTCGCCCCTCTCAAAGCTGAAACTATTGCCATGGCGACGGCAGTGTCCATGAAGCGGGGATGGTTTTACGAGTGTTTGACAGAGCTCGACTTGGAGCCTCTCCGTCTCTGTCCATCTCTGCTTTGTTCTGATCCCGGCCACGGAAACTCTCTCTGGAATGAAGCTTTCCAAACGCACGCAAACCATTATGTCAGGGTTACTGTCCACAGATGTACTCTGATACCAAGATTTTACAGATCTGGTGCTTTACAATAGACATGGATGTCTTTCAGGCCACCTTTGTGCTTATTTGTTTAGCAGCACAGTAATAGAAAGCATTTCAAGTCACAGGTGTATGTTACTATAATATAAAAAGAAATGAGGTGTTAAGGAGACACTTGTACAAGTGTTCCCAAAAAGTCAATTTAAAAAAAAAAAAAATCCCTTTGCCATGCTAACTCCATGGTGTCCATGGCAATGGCAGACTAGAGGACTGGAGGATGTGTGCATGTCAGAGGTCACCGTACCCATCAAATGAACAAAAGAGATAGAAAACAAACTTTGCATGATGAGGGAAATGATGTCATGGATGAATGTGTCTTGGCACAGGGCACTGCACCAATCTTGTTTTTCTTGAGGCTATGAATGAGGAAATCCCTGTCAGGGGCAACAAGTTGGCCAGCGCAACAATACGTGACGCAACACACGCCATCCAGCCAGCCATCCTGCTCCACAGGAGTTAAAACCAGCGGCCTGGCACTGAAACACACAGCATACAATAACACTCTAGGCTGATGACTTGGATACTGCTGAAAAAAGTAACACACACACACACACACATATACACAAACATCTGTACATACAATGAACTGGAATGCTGTTGTCTACAACACACACAAATGACAGGTTGTAGATGGTAATCTCTTTCAAATACAAACACGTCCTCTTTCTTTCACACATATTTCTCCCATTACGACACAGAAAGCATGCGTGAAAAAAACATTCAGTGTACATCCACTCATTCTGGAGGCGCGATGAACAAGAAAATCATTGCCACACGTTTGGCGACCTCCGCGGTTGAAACCATTACGACAGTCTCTTTCTCCCCCCCCCCCCCCCCCCCCCCCTATCCCTCCCACCCCCACCACCCCTTTCCCTCCCTCCCTCATCAGGCACATGGTATGGTCAATGTTTGGCAGTGGAGAGCTGTTGGCAACGATCATGGAAAAACAAAACAACAAAGATCTTGGCAACTGGAATACAGCATGACACTTAACCTGCATTCGCGGCTAAGTCTCTGGAACACAGCTCTGGCACTCTGAATGAGAAACCCTATCCGGAAACGCTGGAGATGTGAAATACATGGATGGCTTTCTGCAGGGGATGAAACGTTTCAATGGACTGTTTCAGATATGGATAATTGGCCTGGGCCGTGCTCTTATACCCCTTCCTGATCAACAGTAAAATATTGTACACAACTCAGGGCATGTCAAACCAAAAGGCGTTACTAGCTCCTAAACTCTAGGATGTGGCGAGAGAAAATTGGATTCTCTGGACCTAAAGTCATCCAGCTTGTTTGACCTCTGAGGTGACTAAACTGGCCGTCTCAGCAAATAAGGAATGAAAGGAACACTTACTGATACATATTTTTTTTTTAAAACTATCTAAAACACTGACAAAAATATATAAAATAAAGCTGTATATGCTCATGAATACTTTTATATATTTTTATGTACACATACATACAGTATCTGTCTATTGTTTATATATATCAATATATCTATTTAAAGTATAACTTAACTCTCACTTAAACCCCCAGAAGTAACTGTGAAGGCACAGATCCAGGCTCAGCGAACTCTCAGCGTCTGACTGTTAAGGAGTGTAACAACCACTGGGCTTAGATCAGCACTAAAAAGTCAACTTCATCCCGCTCATATGCAGGCAGAGAAGTGGGATCAGGACTTGGTTGCGCTTTCTGTTTCTCATCTCCTTCTTTAACAACCCTTCCCACCCTCCCCGTTTCTTTCATTTGTTTTTTTGTCTTTTCTTTCTGTTGTTTTTTACAGTTAGCACCTTATGTAAGTCAAACAATAGAAAAACTGACGTGATAGCATATACGAAATGTGCAAATGTACAACGATAAAAATACTACAAAGATACATTTTTTTCAAAAATACAAGTGATATAACATGGATAGAAAAAAAATATGTGACACAAACAAACAAAAAGATGAAAAAAACAAATAGAAATGAAACAACTTAAAGCATGCACTTGATCCTTTAGTGTGTGGGATGTGTATCAAAGGGGAAGGTAAGGACAGTCAGGACAGGGCTATGTTTGGGGCAGTTGATGGATGTGACCACGAGCTCTAGCCTTGAATCTTTCGCAGGATCTCGGTGGAGACAGGTGGGTGGAAATTGATGGTGTGGTGTCTCAGGCCCTGCG
Source organism: Scomber scombrus (assembly GCF_963691925.1). Classification (NCBI taxonomy): domain Eukaryota; kingdom Metazoa; phylum Chordata; class Actinopteri; order Scombriformes; family Scombridae; genus Scomber; species Scomber scombrus. Next base: position 18,904,335 of record NC_084985.1, read on the forward strand.
AGGTCTTGTAGCTCTTGCCGCAGCGACACTTGAAGGGTTTCCTCACACGGATCTGTGTGCGGTGGCCGTTCTTGGCGTGGTACTTGATACCGTTCACATTCTGAAGAAGACACGGGGGGATAAGAGAAGAGGAGTGCAGAGATTAATAACGAAGATTACAATTACTGCATTACACAACAACAGGCTTGACACGCAATACTGCAACCTGTGTTTGACCCTGACTTGCAGTCACAGGTTTGATGGCAGGTGAAGCCAGGTCTACAGCTGTAGTAGCACACACCGCAGCATGATGCCGGTTCATAACCTTGCGCTATTGTGCAATCAAGAATTATGTCTTCAAAACATTCTGAAAGTTTTCTTGGAGTGCAGCTCATACACAGCTCCATCATGTTTATACCGGTGTCACCAGTATACTCTGATAGTGGTTTTAGGTTTAAAGGAGAATTTCCCTGATTTTGCACATCAGAGTCTGTTTACAGGTCTTTTGGAGTTCTACTGCAGCTGTGTGAAATCTGAAACTGCCTGAAGTGACAGTCCATTGGGAGTCCGACAATGTTATAAGATGGTGGAGTTCTCTTTTAGGGGGCTGACATTTTGAGAAATCTAAAGATTGACAGCACTCATAGCAGTCAGCCACTGCTACAGCAGCAAACGGCAAATCTGGCTCTGTCCAAAGGTAACAAAGTCCTATTAAATTAACTAACATGTTACAACTCATGGAAGTCACCATGAGACTTGTCACCACTGCCAAGAAGTCACTGTGCCAAGCTAAGAAATAGTCCAACACATAATCCTTGTAAAATCTTAATTGTCTTTGTTATTTGTACCAAATAAACAAACAATATATAACATCTTAATAAGCTTAATGAGCTTTAGAAGTGCCAGGAATTTTTGTTAGCTTCAGACTGAGCAAGTTTCTTCCCTGTTTTCAGGCTTTATGCTGAGCTAAGCTAAGTAACTAGTTGTAGTTTCATATTTAACATATTTGACAGATATGGGAGTGGTATCGATCTTCTCATTTAATTCAGCAAGAAAGAGAAAAGGCATATTTTTCCCAAAATGATGAACTAGTCCTTTCTGCCTTTTATTTCAAACCTGCGTCAAACACAGGTCGGACGCAAGGTGGTATTAAGCCAGGTTGGATAACAAATGTTGATCCATTCATAAACAGCAAATGTGGCTCCATCCCACGTCACTGTTTTGGTCTGAAAAGGGCATGAGAAAGAAATGTTCCCACACTGTCCATTATTAAAAGGGCAGGGACGACCAGCTGAATGAGGTTTTTGTTTGCAGCTGTAATAAAATTCGAACTAAAGCAAATACGCTATGATATATTTATCGCTACTTCTAATCATGACATTCTGGATTTACAATGTGCTTTTTTAAAACTTGATGTCCAGCCATGTGATTTTCAGACAATAGCTCCAGTGTGGACTTCATCAGAAAACCACTAAACTTGGTGTTTCTATGGCTGCGTTGCTGGGGCTGACTTTTGTCATCCTCTGGTGTTTCTTTTACCTTATATCTCTTCTTGCAGCCGGGGACGGGGCAGGCGAACGGCTTTTCCTCTCCCCCGTTCATGCACATGGAGCTGAGGATAGACTCAGAGCTGATGGCGCTTTCTGTGGTCCACGATTCATCACTGTCCGACTCCTCGTAGTCTACCTCCTCCTCATCATACTCACTGCCTGGAGGCAGAACGGATATACACAGAACAAAACAATTACAGTCATTCCAGATGAAATATGAATGGAGACATATCCAAAGGACATCATGCTTTGGGAATTTACCAAATAGAAATATTCGAATTTTTATTAATACTTTTCTCTGTACTCTGCTCCTACTGTGGTGTGTTAGCCGCCCACATGTCATTGAGAGCCCTGCTCAGACAAAACAGCAGTGGTGTGTGTGTGTATGCGTGCGTGCGTGTGTGTGTGTTTGTGCCTGTGAGTCAAAACGCAGGGGCTGGCACTAAGAAAGAGATCATTAAGTGGGAGTGATCCCCATTGCTCAGCCTGGAAAAAGTGCTTTGCTAAGTGTAGAATATTTTCCACTTACACACACACACACACACACACACACACACACACACACACACACACACACACACACACACACACACACACACACACACACACACACACACACACACACACACACACACACACACACACACACACACACACAAACAGGCATCCACATACCACATTACTGAAATGTTGAGGCACAGGCACACACATAGACACATAAAGACCCACTGACCCCCCACCATCTCACAGGAAATGCTGCACCTCAGCATGAGGAAATGGATGGCACCCTGGCACATGTTGAAAGAATGTGTGTGTGTGTGTGTGTGTGTGTGTGTGTGTGTGTGTGTGTGTGTGTGTGTGTGTGTGTGTGTGTGTGTGTGTGTGTGTGTGTGTGTGTGTGTAGCTGTGCTGGTGTATAAGCCCAGACCTAACACTACGTTTGGAACCATTTGGGCTGGAATTGGACATCTGCTTCTGGGCTGTGCAACACACGGCCCCATGCAAACACACAGCGTGACAGCTGCTATGTAATTAGCAGAGTGTTGACTGGCCTGCTCACTGCAGGAGCCACCAAACCTAACACACAAACAACACACACACACACACACACACACACACACACACACACACACACACACACACACACACACACACACACACACACACACACACACACACACACACACACACACACACACACACACACAAGCACACAAGCACAGCAGCAGACAGTGGTTGGGTTTAAGCCTCTTCCACTTTCCACTCTTAAACCAGATTTTCTTCATGTTTCAAAAATGTTGGGGAAATATGTTAATTGGCATGAAAAATGAACAAATCCCATCCCATTACAAATCACTTTTTTATGGTTAAAAGTGAATAATCTGAGGTTTGTATTTACAGTTTGTATTGCTGAATAAGGGGTTAGTTAGAGCAAAAAAAAATTGTTATGCATGCCAGTTTTCCTGCTCTGGTGATGAAGTCATTCACTGAGAATGAAATAATCTTATTCCATTTGCGTTACAGATATTTTCATTTGCTCATCACAGCGTTGCTTGTCTTGGATAAACATTTCTCTCAATGGCGCAACAATAACTGAAGGTTTCTTCTGTTACAGCCGGTGGCGTTAATTTGCATTAGTCAGTTTCAACACTTCCAATCACTCCACACATATACCATCAATCCATCTTTCCTCCTCTCACACGACATTTCAACACACACACACACACACACACACACACACACACAACTGCCGTACCTGTAGGTGTGCTGCTGCGGAAGGAGGAGGAAGGGGTGATGGGGGGTGTGACGGGAGGCGTCAGGTTACCGCTGGTGTGGCGAGGAGGCGTGGCCGTGCTGTTCCGGGACACGCTGCCTGTGATGGACAGGGACAGTTTGGGAGTGGCCTTCTTCTTCATGGTCTCTTGTTCCCGGCGCGCCGCATCCGTCATGAACCTGACAGTACACCAGAGGTGTTTGTCATCAGTAAATCCCATGACAAGGCCATGTTTAATGTCACTCAACAACAAACCTCCCACCTCATAGCCATGTTCAACTTCAACCCCCAAAATAGAGACAATTATCCACTGATGTCAAACATAATACAAAACACGTTTGCTATTCGTAATATTAAGTATTTTGATGGTAGGTCTTATTTTTGTTGTTTTGGCTATCCTCTCAGTTTTGATAATATTAGCGGTATTAATAGAAGTAACTGCTGAGATCTCGAAGCAAACCAACATAGCTAGATCGTTACAAGTAAGAAGGAAAGTCAGTAATAATCCCTCACTGAACTGAAAATCTGTGTGTGTAGGACCGACACTTTCTCCCCCAAATTCAAACAGTCATTCCTACATGAGGAAAAATTTAACATTTTAACTGTAATTTAGTCTACAAACTTCAACGGTCCATTTGAAGTAGTTATCTTGTAATCCAGCAGAGGGCGTTCTTAAAACTAGCAACCTGACCTATTGGATGCTGTTAGTAAACTAAGCTAATGAAAATATGGCTAAGGACACAGGCAAGCAAAGCTGTGCTGATGAAATAGCCACAACACCAAAGCATCAGAGAGGCAGTGTGTGGAAGTATTTTGGGGGGCAACACTGCAGGTGGCAAACTTTGTAAAAAGCAGCTGCCTTACTCTACAACAACAACAACAAATCTGAGGACTCAACAGAAAGCTGCCCACACAAGTGAGGCAGTGGAGGCATCAAAGAAGCAGAGAAACTTCAATTCTACAACCATGTCTGACATAGTGACATCTCAAGACACATACTGCAGTATATATAAAGACTATAATGAATGATAATCAAGCTCACTGGCCACTGACGGATGGACACAGTAATGTGTATGTGTGTGGGTTGAGTTTGAATTCATTCAAACATATTACTTGTTAGTTCAAATTCATTCAAACAGAGTTGATTTATAATGTGATACATGTACAACTGACAGTTTGGCTGATGACTTTATTACTCTCACGTTTTATTCCTCTGACTGCTCGTGTTTCTTTTCCTATCTGACTTCTTACTAGCAATGTCGCAGTATTCCCAAATCTCAGCTTGTACTCACCTCGATGATTATTATTATTATTATTATTGTTATTACAAGGAAATAACAACCTTTAATAGTCAATCAAATTATGGCCACACTACAGATTGTTGCAGTGTGGGTAGTGGGTAGTCTGAATTTTTACAAGACATAACTGAGCTGCTGAATGAACAGAACACAGTACAATATACAGTCATCACAACAATATACAGTATACAGTAAATACAGATGGCATTTACAACCTTGCCAAATGAACAATTACCACAGAAAACAAACCTCACTCTCCGTTTCACTATTATCTTTCTCAACACTGGCTCTTGGAGTGATTTAATGGGGCATTAAGTGGGACTTGACACATTGGTTCACCACACTCATCACAAGCACGCACACACACACACACACACACACACACACACACACACCACCAGTAATCCTGCCGCCTTTGGCTTTGCCGTTCGCAGCGCGGGGAGTCTGGAGTGATTGTGTTGTGTGGTTTTCTGGCCTGTGGATGAGTCATTGCTGTGTCTATGGGAAGATATCAGTCATTCGAGCTTGCTCTCCGCAAGACACATGTACACACACATTCAAACACACACACAGACAGTTTCACTGGTGGAGCAATGCTGCCCTCTGTGGGCGGACACCTTTGGTTTGTGTTTGTACCTGTTGATGTAGCTTAAGGCCAGGTAAGTTGGCTGCTGTTGCTCCTGCTTCTCCAGGACCCGGGGATCTGTGTCTGAGAGAGACAGATGGTGAGAAAGAGACATTTCAGATGAATCACTCCTCTCTGTGGAGGGGAAACTGTTGAGTGAATACTCTTAGTATGTAGTTGACTCATACTGTACGTCTATTCTTCTTGTCCGACTGCACTCATACGTCTATTCTTCATGCCAGATTCCCTGATAAATGACTGGATTTTCTCACACTGCGTTCTCTGTATTAGTGCCTATGGCAGCCGCACATACATTTCGGATACTTTCATAAGTGGACGGTATTACGCCAGCGCCAAGACCTTGCTTATTTACTACCGACGACCCCCCTCCCCAAAACCCTACCCGACGCTGCTTAATCATTGGGAGAGTCTGGATGTGGCAAAGAGGAAATTCATCCGAAAGCGAAGGAGCGACTCGGAAGCTGTGATGAATGTACACATTGTATTACTCAAGACACACGCATACAAACATTCGCTTTTTCCAGTTGACTTGCTAAGTCAGTAACACTACAGTAGGCAACTTCCACTGCCTGAGGGAAGCAGGGTTAACTTCAAAGCCCCACCTCCCACCTTCTGGAAAACAGGAGCAAGTGTGCATGAAAACTCTGCGGGTGGGGCTTCTGTGATGTACCAGTGCCATCAAGTGTTCGACGGGTGAACGTTCCGAGGAATTCAAACCAAAAACAGCTAGTAGGTTTGTGCCATGGCGTGCATGTCTATGTCTGTGTGAGTGTGTGCACAGACATAATTGCAGCTGCATATGTAATGGCTAGCAGATGTACTGCAGTTCAGATCCAAGAACTGGATCATCTCTGCACAACAATTAACAGAACGGTCCCGAGTGTGTGTGTGTGTGTGTTTGCGTGTTGGCCATCTTAGCCCTTTGGTTTTCAGGCTTTCACACCTCATAAATAAAAAAGAATGCAGGCTTCCCACAGTGCAGGAGAACACCAAGGAGACCAGCAAACAAGAAAACAACCAGAGGAAAAAGAAACACTCACATACATACACACACACACACACACACACGCAAACTAACACTGCTGCTGCACAGACTACAATCCTATACTGTGAGTATATATAAAAATACACAGCACTGAAAGGGCTAGAGAAGGAAACAGGATAGTAGGAGCATGCATCTGTAAACACACACACACACACATCAGAGGTGGTCCACAGAGGTGGTCTTTGACAGTGTTTTATAGCTGAACCTTAATAATCCTACCTGCTGCTAGGATTGTAGAGACCAGGGCTCTGCACACACACACACACACACACACACACACACACACACACACACACACACACACACACACACACACACACACACACACACACACACACACACACACACACACACACACACACACACACACACACACACACACACACACACACACACACACACACCTCAACCTCAACCTCGACCTACATCACTGACAAGGCTGAGTCACGAGACAGGATAGTGAGAGCTGGCAGCATCTGTAAATCTGACCTTTTTAAAAGCCACTGAGTTGGAGTCTTTCTGGAGTAGCGCTGAGTAACAGTGGTAAAAAAATCAAAAAATCAACTAAGCACTCTTTTTTTTTCACATCAGTGGATTAATATGATGTGATGATATTAACAAGACAGCTACTGAGGGCTTTTAACAAGGAGCGTGTAAATACATGTAATGTGGATAAAAAAAGAGAGAGGCGTTAATTGCTCATTTAACTACTAGAACAGTCAAATAAACTCTGTAATGTTGCTGGCAAGACCAGCCGCATAGAAATATGACCCAATTTTGAACAAACTGTTGTCTCATATCACAAAAAAATGAGTATGTTGATTAGTTTTCAATTAATAGACATCATTTAGTCTATCAACTGGCCTCTGTTCTAGACAAAAGATTCGCGACGAGACAAGTTACTTGAAATGCGCCAATCCACAGTGTTCTGAAACCTGCCAGCTCACACCAGTAGACGGCACAGGGTATCATTTCCATAGCAACCGTGCTATACTTCTGCTCTAACTGCCAGCTTTTCAGGCTTTTTTGTAGCTGGATACTTTATAGCATCTTAACATATAAATGAGGATAGATTGTTACTTGCTACAGCTGCATTTCTAGTATTGATGAAATGCCAAAAACACACAAAAAAAACAAGAGGGTCAAGAATCTGGATCGCATTTTTATTGCAAATTTGCTCATTGTAAATTTTAAGGGTTGTGTCATACAGATGTGGCTGTTCCTCAAACAAACTATTGAGGTGATCCTCTCTTTTATTTGACCAACATTTTTAGCATTTTGACCAGCTGACTTCTCTACAAGCTGATTGGCTGTTGAAACAAGTTCAGTCCTTGCGTTCTAAAATCAGCCAATGTAATTATGCGACTTCACAAGCTCAGTCACAGGTGATCCTACCAGCCGGCTATCTGAGACGGGCCATAGCTTCAAACAGAATAGAATCTGAATAGTTTTTAATGAGTTTTATGACTAACTAATATATCTTTATAAGAACTTACAGAATCTATGTGTACTATAATGAACCAGGGGTCAACACTTCTACATATCAGGATTAATTAAGAAGTGTAAGGAAAACTGTGACTGTGGCAAAAAGTTGCCTGAAGTCAGCGTATACAGTGTGTAGCCAAGTATTAAAGGACCAGTACTGGACGAGGAAGTGCCCGAGTTAATAAGTTGAGATGTGCAAGCAGTTCGGGATTTTGAGATGAGGTAAGTGTGTGCATGTGTTTGCAGGGAGGAAGAGAGGATGAAGGGGGGGGGGGGGGGGGGGGGGTGTTGGCGGAAATGGAGTGAGCCAGGTGCACAGAGAGAGAGATGGGGAGAGCAAGAAAGAGAGAGAGAGAGAGAGAGAGAGCGCTGTAGTAAATGTTCACCGGCTTTACGACTTCCGCTCACCTAGCAGGACAGGACACACTGCTGATCCTACTGCTGGAGCAGGAGGGGACCTGTACATGCACACACATACACACACACACACACTCATATCAATTTCCACAGATTAAATCCCTTTAATCACGTTTTTTTTTTTACCTACATGGTCCATTAGCAGAGTGCCCTGTGTGTGTTTTGCATTTGTATGTGCTGCAAGTCTGAGACATTTCAGATTCTCAAGGGTCTATAAATATCTCCCTAATTAGCACTGCTGTCTTAAAAGCAGCAACCAATCAATGGCCTTTCCACTCCTTTCAGCACAGATATCCATCTCTCACTAGCAGCACTTTGCTGCCCCCTGCTGAATACACAGCATGTGCATGTGTCCATATGCAAGTGCACATGTGTATGGGGTCTGCGTGTGTGTCTGTAGAAGTGTGTATGTGTTGAAACCAGGCCAAGAATGCATGGCTTGTTTTGCAGGCTGCTAATTAAGCCACAGAGAGCATTTTAACGTGTTTCTAGAGCAGCAGGCAGCCGGATGGAGGGAGAGGAGAGGAGGAGGAGGAGAGGGAGCAGGAGGGGATATGGGTGGGGGGAAAGCCAAACTTCTCTGTAATTACACTTCCCAGTGCTTGGTGGGGCGCTCGGGCCCTGCCACTTCCGCAAAGCTATAGTGTGTGACCCTATGTGTATGTGGATGTATGTGTAGCGTGAAAAGAGAGCGTCTGTAGTTGCCCGTTTGGGATGCCGACCTACTAATTGCTCCGCTACACCCTGACAGGTCATTTAGGAAGTATGGTGAACATGCTCTCTCACATGCACAAATACGCCCCCTTCCCGTGTCACACCTCTGAAAGTAGGATGGGAAACAATCTGGCAACTGAGGCTTAGCTACATGGCTAAAAAAAATATTACTGTGATATTAATAAGATTATTGACTGATTACTGATTAACATCAGGAGATGGCAAATACATGAAAGTTCATATAAATACAGCTGAAAGGATTAGTCAATTATTGGATTACTCGACTTCAAATATATGTTGAAGCAAAATGCCCAAAATTCCAGTTTCAGCTCCTCAATTGTGAGCATTTGCTGATTTTTTATTTTATCCTGAATTGAATCGAATTCTGTTCTGAGTTCTGGACTCTTGGTCAGACATAACAAGATATCTCAAAGCCACTTCATCAGACTGTGATGGGCTTTTTCATTTTTACACCGTAGAAATTAATAAAGCCATCTCAATAACATTCTGTCAATAACATTGACAGAATGTTACCAGTGATTTTAGTATTTTTTTTAAGTAAAAAGCCTCTCAGATGTGATGCGTTTTCAGTGTCATGCATCATAGTTAACTGAGTAACTTCAGATTTTTGACTGTTCATTCGAAAACCTTGTTCTCTAAGAAATTTAAACAGATTTACACTATTTTCTGAAGTTTTATTTTGTTGAGAAAAAGATGAATTGATAAAATAATCTGCAGATTAACTGATGATAAAAATAACTAGTTGCAGCTCAACTCAATTAAAATGATCAGGAGTTGCAGCTCTACATATAAAATAATAAAATGAATGTTCAAAAACAACTAACTGTGCTACACTGTTATACATTACATGGGATCATCTAATGTATGACAAAACCTTTAACTACCAGCAGAATATATAGTGAGCTTTGAAAACAGAAATTTGCCAAAACATGATAAGATCATATTATCATAAACAATAACATTCAATAATTTCCCCGCCCTTAAAGCAAACAAAGAAACAAATGTAAAGACAAATTCAGCTAATTCACTAAAGACCTCTTTTGCTTGCAGTGATATCTTTAATCTAAATGATTAACACAAGGAGGAAAGGGGCTTTCCTGTCTGTTATTGTCAGACAAGTAAAAACTGCTTCTATATACCATGTTTACCTTCTCTCTTAACCACAGCAGATAAAGAAATACAGCCCGGCTTAGCCTGTGGGTTGAATGATTACATCTTTAAAAGTTACTGTGGGTTAATGATCAGCATGCTCGAGCAGCGCCCGCATTATTACAACACAGCATTGGCCTGACTCCTGGTGTCAAGCCACAGTTCAGGCTTTAATTTGAGCTGTAAAACCAAATACAAATGGAGAAAAAAAAAAGTAAATTTTGTCTAAACAAAGCTGAGATGTTTGGGATTTCCCTGTGCCCGTCCTTAGATTTCTCCTTTCTTAACCTTCTCTTTCAAATCTCATCCCCCACTTTTAATCTCTATCAATCTTCCCCTCCCTGCCTACACTTCTTTGTTGAGGTAAGAGGCAGGTATGTGCTTGTGCAGGTGAGGACAGGGCTCAACGATGCCGTGTGCACGCAGGCAGACGAGACTGACATCATTACATTCCTCAAGCCTTACCTAGAGTCACTGCACAAAGCCTCCGACAACAACCAAACACCACACTAAACACAGTCCACCGAACCCATTTCCTCCTGTATTCACCTGTAATCTAAACAGTTGCGGGCATGTTCCTGGAAGCCTGCTATTTTTTTTTTCCTAGGATGAGATCAACACTGAAGCCCTGCACATTAACCTATTTTCTCACGGAAAGGATCATGGCAAGCTCATCTGTTGTTAACTTCTGTTTGCCGTCGGCTGTGATGTGCTCCGTCAGAGGAGGCAGGAGCCCAAATTAAGTATTGAGATACACACAAGGGGGGACCAAACCAGCAGGCAGAAATGCTCATTTTGGATATGCAGCACATGAGATGTCCTACCACAAGAGGACAGTGTTGTCTACATACATGACCAAATGTTTCTAGCGCGGGCCATCACTCATCTGTACCCTGACCTGAGACCCACTGACTCACTTTTACTGCTCCTAGCACAAGCCTACTGTCATCTCTAGATTATCTGATTTATGGTTAGCGCCGTTGTTTTCATAATCTGTTTGCGCTCCGCAGGAAACACTGCAATCTGTTATCTACAAAGCCTCAAACAGCTTATCTCACATGGAGGAGTTAGCAGGATCAAGTTAGCCTATCTTCTGATTGATTATTGATCACACCGCTACACCACTTCAAAACCAAAAGGGGAGTAGAAAGCAAAAACTATATATATACCACTAGCCCTTCCTCGTCTCCCACACCCTTTACCTAAATCCCCTCCATCTGTCACACTTATCCCCGTGGTAACTGATCTGTGAGCGGTATTGATTAGACTGTGTGATCTTGACGCTGCTGTTGACCAGCTGCAGTATAAAGCAAGCTGAGGGGCAACTCATTAATCCAAGTGATCTGACTGGTAAATCGCCATTCTGCTCAGCTGACGGTGAGGGTCAAAGGTCAAGCTAAGAGCCAGATGGAGCACATATTTATCAGCTCCTGTGAGGTTTTGTTAGAGGGACTGAGGAGAGAATATGTATCCTTGCATTTATATCTTTTAGTTGTTTACTGGTTAGCTTGGGTCAATGTTTTGATCTAGAAAAAAACCAAAAAACAATCATATGGCCGTTCATAGTGCTGATTTCCCCTCTCTGGTTAATCTGGAAGTGATCCATGGAGCATATGGTAGGATGCAAAGTGATCATCACCATCCCACCCCACTCCACTTTCGCCTCCAGTCACAAAAACCTCAACACCTTTCTAAACATCAGCACATCGGTCCCGTCCTCATGTCATGTGACATCACGTCGGGCGTCCTCACCACAGCTGGCTGCACGGGAGCGCTCTTTTGTTGGTGAGATGGCAGGTGTGCAATAACTCAGCCAACATACTGCCCCCAACCCCTTTGGAGACAGCCAGTTGCCATGGAGACTGGCTCAATGAAGCATCCATTCTACAACCCCACCACCCCCACCCCGTCATCCCCTTCAAACAGCCTCCTGAGGATGGATACACGCCACAAATAACGATTAACCGCATCAACTTTGTTACACATTATTGAGTCCAGTGGTATAATTTTCTACGGTGGATTATAGGTTAATCTACAAGAGTGGATTATTTCATGTTATAACAGAAGCCGGAGTTGGATCAGCATTTCAAAAAAAGTATTAAATATTTAACAAGCATTACATTTCAGGCTGCTAAATAGGCTACATATGAATGTCAGAGAAACACTCAGTTAGGGCTGCAACTAACAATTATTTTCATTATAAAGTAATCTGTCAATCATTTTGTCAATTAACTGATTGTTTTGTTTATAAAATGTCAGAAAATAGTGATAGTACCTGTTATGATTTACCACAGTCAACGGTAAAGTTTAAAATGTCCTATTGTGTCCAACCAACGGTCCAAAACACCAAAGATAATCAATTTATTGTCAGAAATGACATGAAAATCATCACTGTTAAGAAGCTGAGACCAGCTTATCATTTGCCATATTTAAAAAAATGATTAAAACCATTATTCTACTATAAAAACAGTTGACAATTTATTAATTTATATCAACTAAAAGATTATTTGACTGATGTTGCAGCTTTGCACTCACCAAACGCTAAGACATGTTAATGACTCTGTAGACACAGTAAATGCAGTGTTAGTTAGTCACTTCTGCATGTCCACTTTTTCTTCTTGAATGGCCACATTCATCACATTCAGTAATCCTTTACATTTAAGTGGATACATGTGATCAATGACCATGAAGAGAGAAACAATACAACTTAATTTCTGTGCAGACACAACTGCATTAATTTAATACTCTTCCAAACTGTAGTATTTACCCTGTAGCTACTTTTGTCTGTCAGATGTTAAATGGTGGGTAAATTGATGGCAGGAGTCTATTACATGCCAGGTGACAGTTATCAGAGGGTTTATAATGTAAGATGAAAACTGAATTAGCGGTGCAACAAGTTGAAACTTGTGCATGTGGAAGACAATCTAATTATGTCAGAGCATGTCTGCCACAACAGCTTGGTTTCACTGATGCAGCGTCAATGGTAATGAAGTGACACTAACATCATGGGTTATCACTGCAAAGACGGGTGTCTTGATGACACCTGAGGTGGCGAAAGTGACAGACATTCGGCAGCTCTAATACACACCCGCGGTATGAGAGGAACCACGGCTGCACCGCATCAGGCCTGGAAACGTAAACACTGGCTCTTCTGCAACGTTAGCTGTGAAACCGCTGCCTGCTCGGGATGCTAGTTACACCTATGAGACCTACGCGGCCCTCCAAGTCGAGGTACCGCTGTAAAAGGTAACTATCGCGGCTACTGCAGAAGCAAAACAAGCGGTACCTTCATTTCACAGAGCGTGTCTGTGTTTTTCAGAGGAATACAAGTCCCGTGTTGCGGGAAAACTCGCACTCCGATAAGGCTCGACGGAGAGCAGGCAGCGCGAATAGCGGAATGCAAAGCCGAGCCTATCTACGTTTAGCTAAACTAGCTAGGACGCTCGCTAACGCCAGCTAGCTGCGGCTCCCCCTCTGGCCCGACTCACCGATGTGATTGTCCTCGATGTGGACGATGAGCTCGGCGAGAGACTCAAACTGGAGACCGCAGCCCCCGAACCTGCAGGAATTAGAGAAGAAAGAAGCGGCGGCGATGCCCGTCATCTTTTCGGCGCTGGTGCATTCACCGGGTAGGGGGGGTGTGGGAGAGCCGGGGGTGGTGAACGAGGAGGCAGAGGCTTTCGGGTCCGGGGTGGGAGCGGGGCAGGGTATGCGGAGCGGCGGTGCAGACACCGGGGCGGCCAGACAGGACAGCGGCGGACGCAGCTGGGAGGCAGGCGGGACGGTGGGGGTGGATGTAGGGAGGAGAAGGAGGAGGGGGAGGGCTGACTGGTGGCAGCCTACGTCACAACCAGCCTACCTGTTGGGATATGTGCCCGCGGGGACTATGATATGATATTAAAATCACACATTGAATCAAAATGTGTATTTGCATGAGTTATGCTGGGATCAAAGACACAACATCGACCATATATGCAAATCATTGGAAAGTGTGTCTGTTATATGGAAGCCTATAGGCGACCATATTAAAATGAAAATATAAACTCAAAAATTAAAATGTAATTCCACAATAGCGTTTTAATTTTCCACATATGTACATGTTATTTGAGTTCAAATCAAAGTGGAAATGCTATGGTCCAATTTGCATTTTCATTTCACATACTCGTAATATTCTATGACCATATCAAAAAGAAAATGGAAAGCTGATTGACATTTAGGCAATATTCAAATGTTAAAATTTGAAAATGCAATATAAATAATGTAACCTGATTTTCCAATATGCAACCAATATTTACGCCATTTTGCAACATTAAAACAATTAAATGAAAACATTATTTGATATTTCATTTTTAAAGACTTCAAAGTATTCAAATTTAATAATCAAAACAGTGCCCACAGTCTATTGCATTTACATTTACGTGTCATTGTGTTCTTTGGTGTCAAAATGAAAATGGACAGTAAGGATGTCACTTCCTCTTTCAGTGACTTGGTTCGGCATTGCTGGGCTTGCATACCCAGTATGTCTTGCAATCTGACAAAGATACTGGTGGGCAACGGCAGAGATTTTGAATAAGGCTAAAACTGTTTTAATTTTCGTTATAGGACTATTTATTTGTTTATCAAGTTATCGTTTTTTTCAGATGAGAAATTAACCATATAGATTTCAAATATGTGGTCAATTTATCCCAATAACACCTGTCTGGAAATTTGCTACAACATTTTAAAAGATGCCAGGAGCAGGTGAGACCTTCCAGTCATCTGAGTTGCTAACAGCCCAACTCCTGAGATGGTCAGCCAGTTGACGTCGGTCATCATCTTGGGGAGAACATAATCTGATTAACTGATATGTGGAGCCCTTAAATAATTCCCCACTGGCTCTAATGTCTCTGTAGCATTTTGGTTTATCATATAATTCCTTTTTGAAGATAAATGTTGGTCTCACAGATTAAATAATTGTGGCTGCCACATTAGTTTGAATGTAAAGTGAAGCTTCATCACCACATTTTAATATATATAAATGAACAGATCAGTCTAAATTAACATTTTATTAAGCTACATTATTTTTATTATAGCTATATAAACTGAATAACATAATTTATGGCATATCTCTGTCAATGAGGTTATTTTTGGCTTCACTTTTGTAAAGTTGTCATATCGTTCATATTTATAAACAATCAATGGTAGAACTTGTAAATGTTAATGAACCAAGTCACTGAATGAGGAAGTGACATCCTCACTGAAGACCTGCTTTGAGGAGATGACTGACAGATCGCATTTTCATTTTGATGCCAAGTGAGCGTGGTGACATAAATGTAAATGCAATAGACTAGGAGCTTTGTTTCACTTACTGCATTTGAATATTGTCCACCGTACAGCTGGGTGCAACTTCAACAATTAAATGTCAAACAGATTTTCCATTTTTATTTTAATGTGGTCACAGAACATCCATACAAGGAAGTGAAATTAAAGTGCAAATTGGATTATTGCATTTTCATTTTCATTTTCATTTAAATAACACGTGACAAATAAACTATCGTGAAATCACATTTTCATTTTCAAATTTGCATTGTCATTTTAATATAGTCCTCTTTAGGCTTCCATACTGCTATGCTGAAGGATCTGATTTACTTTCCAGATAATTATCTCTTTTCACCCACTGATTAATCCAGGCTAAATCTGACTTTAAGGTATGTACTAACGAGCAGGATTTGTGACATCACAACTAGTTAGTAGTCTAGCGTGGGACAGTATTAACTTTTAAGTGTGAAGTAGAAACTTGAAACCTCCAGTGCTCACACACTGAGAATGAACAATACAGTCAAGTAGGAGACATCTTGTAACCAGTAGTGAAACAACAATATTTGCACATTTATAGATTGTCAAGTGTTTTATATAAATCTTTAACATGTATGGAAGGGATATTTAAAGATTAACTGTGAATGCTTCAATTAAAGATGAGATATCAGTGAATTTGAGGAATGTATAATGTTTCATTTAAATGTTGATCATATATGGCAGGTAAAATACTGCATATTTGTCTTACACTGTCTACTTTTTTTTCTTACCATGTTGTCATAATGATCTTTATAGTGCAACAGCTTTTACTAAAGCACCAGAGCTTGACAGCAATGATAAAAAGATTTAAGTCTTTGGTGGAACATTGAGCAGTCATCTAGATATGCTTTAGTAGTACTATATACTACTTAAGATTCATACTTAGACTTAACTGGGTCTGTGGATCAACCAGTAACAAAAAACTAAATAAGAGTCCCAAAGAAACTTAAGAGCTAGCCAATTAATAGTTCTGACATTGTGTAGATAGAGGTCAGTGGGGATGAACCAAGCGCTTGGCGGCTTAGTGTCACAAGTAGCAGCATCACAGGACAACAACTTGTTCTGAACAGGACAAATGCTGAAAATCCTCTTCTTTTTATAATGATGGATATTCATTTTCAGTAATGTGCTCAGCATAAATGTCTTCTGCTGTATTTCTAGTTGACTGTTGTCTGTGGTGTGTTGTGTAATCACGTATGTGCTATATAAATACTGTCCTTGCCTTGCCTTTTTTAAAAATTAAATATATTAAATGATTGCGATGTAATAGGCTGGATCCAACATTTTACATGTTTATAATACATGACACTGCTTTCTTTAGATTGCAAATGCTTCATAACAGATCTAAGTGAAATTTTAGAGACTTGAAAATCACTTTTTGTTTGTAGCATTTTAAATTATTGATTGTATCACCCAAAATTAGTCAGTGTGTTATAGTACCTGTGTGTGTGTGTGTGTGTGTGTGTGTGTGTGTGTGTGTGTGTGTTGTGTGTGTGTGTGTGTGTGTGTGTGTGTGTGTGTGTGTGTGTGTGTGTGTGTGTGTGTGTGTGTGTGTGTGTGTCAAAATGTAAGTTCTAACAGTTTTCATAACCCATTGACAACAACAGCTATTATATCCATAAAGTTTACTGATTAATGTTACCCTATAATGGCTCAGTGGTGAGGAGACAACTTTGCAGTGTGTTTATGTGTATGTGTGTGTGGCTCCCAGAGAGAGGAGAATGTCCTTAAATCACTGGGGTTGGCTAACCAGGGCCGGCTGGCCTGTGTTGGACCTGTTAATCGAGCGTTAAAATGGCCTGTCATAAACCACTGGCCAGTGACTTCAGCAAACAACCTTATGACCTGGGAACACACTCACTTTTTTTTCTGACCGCCCTCTGTCCACCCAGCCATATGAAACAAACTCAAAATATGAAATACACTCTGATCCGCAGCTGTAAATGAGTACAGACCATTACAAACACACACACACACACACACACAACATGACATCATCGTCATCCCTGGTCTCTCACACATACAGTACAGAAATTCAGTGACTTCACCAGCCCAACACAGATGTTCTCGCTTACACACAAACATGTAGACACACACTCAACATAAACACACTCATTACACACACATAGTGTTTCAGAACTGTGACAGTGACGCAGTTGCCAGCACCATTACGTAAATTAGAAATGGTAGCATGTGTTGTGAGAGGCGAGGGAGAGGAACGAGAGAAAGAAAAAGGGAGAGACACAGAGAGAGTTTATGGTGCATGACGTCATCTGATCTGAGGTCTGTGGGTGGCGCACAGTGTTACAGTGTGGGATAGATTTCAAACTGGATTTTCTGATTATCAGCTGCGCTCCTTTTTCACTGAAGAAACAACTCCAGTGTGCAAACCAGACTAAAATCATAATACACACACACACACACACACACACACACACACACACACACACACACACACACACACACACACACACACACACACACGGTTAGATTTACTCTTGACTGGATAAATTTAACCATTGCATTACATAATCATATGATTGTAACTTGTATACTTAGATGCTGTTTAAAGTATCTGTTTCCAACTACTTTTTAAATCCAGCATTACTCTGACATTCACTGATAGAGACAGTCAATAAGTGTGTGGTGTATAGCCACAGTGAGGATAATGCTACATGAGGACTGAGGTCAGAAAGTTTGTTTGACCATTGACCTAAATCACTATCATTTTACACCACAGGTGACATCAGGTTGTGAGCAGACAGCTCTCTAAAGCTCCCAGTCTGGCTGTTAAAAGCCATGCTGAGGTGAAGATGCCAGATTGTAATGGCTGGTATAGCCACTGAGTTATAGAGGTAGCTGTAATCTCAGTGGCATTGTCTGCTCCGGGGCAGCAGCCAGAGACTTCCTGGCTGCCGTCATACTCATTTTAGTGTGACTGTGTTGCTCTACTGTGCACGAACACACGCGTGCTGTAAAACATCCCTTATCTTCACTGAAAACAGAACTCTGTGATTCACATCCACACTGGGGGAAGAGCTCAAAACACAAAGTGACATCATCACAACTTCCTGTTTCTCCTTGTTGCCATGGCTACTAGGATTAGCATACTTTAGGCTATTGGTGGATGATGAGTCAGTAGGGTTTGGCCCCATTTCGCACTTCAACCACAACAAAACCATGTTCCTCCGTTCAGCTCCAGCTGGGCTGGAGCACCGGAAAGCCTGACCAAACATGGCAGAGATATTACTGCATGGTTTAGCTCAATAGAGATATGAATGACCAAAATTCCCCCAGTTACTAGGTGATTTTATGATATGATGTAAATAACAAGTTTTGAAACATTAGTTTTTGTAAATAATATCTGTAGTTGTTGTGTAGGGGTCTGTAGGTGTTCAGTGCAACTTGACCAAAAAACATTTTAAAAAGATGCTTAAATGCAGCAAATGTTTATCAAATACTGCCAAACCATTTATTCTATTATTTATAAAACAACTTTTTAAACTGTGAAGCTCTTGTATAAAAAATGTGTCCCTTTACACAACTTTGTGTCAGTGATCATTACTTTTGATATCATCACCAACACAATGGTTATGATCAGCAGTGAGTGTGGATGGCAACATTAAACCCAAGTCTATCACAGTGCCTTACAATATCACTAATGAAAACCATATTGATCATATTTTCAAGGGGGGAATAATTATCACATGAGATTCATTGATAAAAAGTTTTACTACTTCACATTTCCTCTCACATTTAAATATAATTATATCTCTATATAGAATTCAAATTAATCTTACTGTAAACTTCCCATATTTTACCACTAATTTTAGCAGAACTAAATTCAGGTACTCACCTTTTAAGTTCTATGAAGTGCCAACAGCTTCTTTCTTAAGTTACCCTTGGAGATTTTATAGCTTTATTATCTATTGTGTTTTATTATTCTTGTAATAGTTTTTATTAATTGTATTTGTCCACTGATTGTTACTTCACATGCTATTTCTGGTATGTTGTGGGACAATCTATGATTTTCTTTTTTTGTTTTTTAATCTTAGTTCTATCATGAAAAACAGATCTTGGGCTAATTGACAAATATTATCATCGTCATAATAATAAACGTTTTATATATATATATATATATATATATATATATATATATATATATATATATATATATATATATATATATGTGTGTACTGTATGTATATATATATATATACACATATATATAAAACGTGTATTATTATTATTATGATGATGATTGTTATAATAATAATAAACGTTTTATATATGTATATATATATAAACGTTTATAATTATTATAAATAAATTAAAAAAATATATATATATACATTGACACATATTATCATTGTCATAATAATAATAAACGTTTTATATATGTATATATAAATATATATATAAAACGTTTATTATTATGTTAAATTAAACGTTTTATATATATATGTTTATTATTATTATGACAATGATAATATTTGTCAATGTATATATATATTTTTATTTTATTTTTTTGTTGATATTGTAAGGAGGAGTTGTAATCATATTATTATCCAGGTTCATTTGTCAGGATCAATTCAGGACAAAGAAGAACATTCAGAACAGCTGCCAGGATCCCGATGAGAGTGATAAAATGCATAACACCACCTCTGTTTTCATTGCATTGGCTCCCTGTCTCCTTCAGGGTTGGCTGTCAATCACACATAAATCAATCAACAGACATACTCCTCCCTACCCAAAGGAACTGATGACACCACAAACCTCCACCTGCACCCTCAGACTTACCAGCAGCTGGCTCCTCTAGGGGCCCCAGAAGGTACTAAGCTCCGCACCATGGAGCTTGTGGACCAGCCTTCCTAACCATCTGAGGGCAGCACAGACCCTGGACTCTTTTAAACAGGCTTGAAAACCTTATGTGTTATGTTTTAATACTGTAGCACTCTGAGTTTCACTATAAATACAAAGTGCGGCACAAATTAAATGTAGGCTATTATTAAAACTTTTATTATTGCGCACTAATGTTTCCTCATCACAGGTCCATTTATGATTCATAACAATATGTTTTCAAAATCTACACAACTAATACATCATTGCCCTTATAAAAGTTTTGAAAAAACCTTGGGGCCTTTTCTCATTTCGACGCATTGACTCGATACTGACATTGGGACGTCCCGCTTCCAGACAGACACATACTGAAAGTGGGGGAAAAAACACACACACACATACTGGGTCTCATCCGCCCACCCGGTCTGCCCCGTGTCCCGTCACGTTGCTGCATGCTGTCCTGTCCCGTCCCGTCCCCCTACCGGCCGGTGTCGTAACCCCGCCCCCCTCAACCCTTCTCTCTCTCTTTCTCTCTCTCTCTCTGTACGGGACCGCAATGATTTAGAAGTTCAGGAATCCCACGTG
Source organism: Scomber scombrus (assembly GCF_963691925.1). Classification (NCBI taxonomy): domain Eukaryota; kingdom Metazoa; phylum Chordata; class Actinopteri; order Scombriformes; family Scombridae; genus Scomber; species Scomber scombrus. Next base: position 18,925,171 of record NC_084985.1, read on the forward strand.
ACGTCACCGGGCGGTGATGTAATGCTTCTGTAAATAGATCGTATTGTAATCTCGCTCCAGTCCAACGTGGTTCCTCTCTGGAGCGCCGCTTGTCCCTCTCCACTTGAAGGTAAGACACTGCAATTTACTTTCATTCACAAAAACTTGAAGATTGGTAGCAGCCGATATCGGGACGCCGTCCTCAGTCCCGTGAAGTAGTTGTTAACTCCTATATCGCAGTTTTGTGCTTTTTCTAACGGTGCCGGGAAGTAAATGGAGGTTTTTTGGCGAGCTGTCCCGGTGAAGTCTCATCACAAGGCGGACGGGTTGAGCGTGAGAGTCTATTTGGGGGGTGTGACAGCACTCTCCATGCATACAGCTGTGCGGGGCTTGTTTATGAGTTGAACAGGTTGCTTTACGGTGCCGCAGGAAAGGAAGCACACCGGGTCATGTTCTTGATCCACACACAGGCACTGTCCGAGGATTTGCTGGTCAGAACCGCTGCTCAATTTGAGCCGAATGAGCTCTGAGCTCGATGATGACATTCATCCATCAGACATGGGAACTTTAAGAATTTTTAAGTAACGTGTATTGGATCATTCCTGAAGCTGGACATTTGGATAGGTGAATTACGCGCGCAGGTAATCAAAAGCTCTGTGTGTTGCCTAGGTTATGCATGTGTTTTATTGTGTCATGATTAATCATCATTTCTGTGATGATCAAGCGCAATGACAGAGAAGGAGGCGGGAAAAAAGTCTTACAATGTAGTTTCCCCCAAAGATGTTTTTGTCCAACACAGGCATTAATCCCTCTTCAATTGTCAATATGTTGTCTGGCCTGTTGTTGGGTTTATGTATTAAGAGGTGACGTCATTCTGCATTGATGTAACCAGTCTGACAGACGGTTTTGCTGGAAATGTGCTGAGTCTGCTCATTTAGTAGCCTACATGTGCTGCTGAAAGAAGACAGGGATGTAGAAACTGTCAGGTGCCACATGAGGATGATGAAGATGTAGAAAGTGATATATCTAAGTATGAAATATCAGAGTATGAAATATTATCACTACAGTTGAGGTTAACGTACTAAATATACTTTAGTTATATAAGAACTGTAAAACTGTGACACCTGTGTTTTTAATTGATTTATATCCATCTTTATCTTTCGATCTATATTTATCTGTCTATCCAAATTTGCTGTTCTGGATGCTCTTGCACACTTGCTTGCTCTTACTGTTCTGTAACACACATAAACGCACGCACACACACATGCTCACGTACACATTACACACACCTATGAAGTCACCTCTACTTACCAGGGGTTGGAAAATGGGGGCTGAGGCAGGTTCAAACCTGTCGGAGAGTAGGCCTACAGTGCAGCCCTCCCTCAGCCACCTCCCACCATCATTCCTTCTCTCTTCCATGCATTGTGTCCTCCTCTTTCGCTCTCTCTCTCTCGCTCTCTCTCTCTCTCTCTCTCTCTCTCCAACTTGCCCTTTCCATTCCCCTCTCCATCACCTTGATGTCACTATCCACCCACCCCCATCCCCCACCCCTCCCCAACACACTTTCCATTTCTTATGGAAGCATGTACTTTTGCCCCCTCTCTCCTCTCTTTAGCTCTCACTCTTTCCCATAACATCAGGACCCACTTTAGTGCCTTCTCAGCACTCACGCAAACTCAAACTTTCAGAGTTCACCCCTGTGAATGTGTCAAACGTGTCGTCTTAACTTCGGATTTGATCACTTTGATGACCAAATATTTAACAAACTTCTCATCACCATCATCTCTACCCAAAATTGACAACTTCCTCTTGATCACTACAGTTATCAGTGAGTGCACTGTAGGCCTACAACGAGAATGAAAAGTTAAGGAGGGGTTGCCCGGTTTGACCTCTTGTGTGTGAATCTTGTGTAGGTGAAACACAGCTCAGAGGAATGCCTGAGGTCAGGGAGTTGCAGGCCTCCATCACTCCTGGTGGAAAATGAAGGGCCTGCTGCAGTAGCGCTTCAAATAAGTCATAATTACCCCCCATCACTGGCTTAATATCTCCACTGAAGAGCTAACTGGGTCAAGCCTGGGTTAACGCGCTGCAAGTGGGTTTATTATTGTGCTCCATTCTGCATTTGTGTTGATATTTTTATCCTATGATGACTTGATTTTTATGTAAGGCACGGCGGGCATGCATCCTTTCATCACACTCGTATTATTAACTGATGCCCGATGAAAGCCTAATTGCAGGCTGAAACAATTGCACTACACTAAGCGCCTTGCCACATAATAACCATGAAAAGTAAGGATCTTGATTGTGTTATATATATAGCTGTTTTGATGCTTACATATTATTGGTAATGAGTAATAAAAGTTATTAAAAGCACAAAACAGATTGTGTGTATTGTACAACTTGTTCTAATAAAAAGGACTACCTATACAGCAGTGCTGCCCGAACCCAAGCCAGTGTTTGCACTCCCACTGGCACCAGAGGGATCATTTTCCTCAAGATAATGTTGTGTCTCAGGGCAAAAACATCCATCAGCTTTGGCATCTACCTCATTAAGCGCGGCTTCCACAGTAAAGGCATGATAATAGGAGGATAACTGTATCATACTAGCCTAGACCGTGTGATTTATCTGAGGGCATTGTCTGTGTTTAAACAGGAATATAGAACAGAGAACTACAGGCTGCCTTGTGGATGAAATAATCATACAGTAACAGTGACCTGAGAGAGATACTTCCCCACCTATTGTACAATATGGATATGTAGTAGATTAATATGTTCATTTCACTCTCTGTTTGTTTGTGCAGGTTTGTGTATGACATGAATGACAAACAGGAAAGGCCTTATGTGTGCGTGGCCCCGGGCTGCTCTCAGGTCAGTTGGTTACAGTGTGTGTTTTTTATGTAATGGCTACAACAAAATAATGTTGCACAAGTGATTATCATTAGGGCTGCAATTAAGATTAATTGGTTGATTATTTTCTCGATTAATCCATTAGCTGTTTGGTTCATAAAAAGGAAAAATGTCAATCATTGTGTCCCACAATAGTGAATAATCTCTTTTCTTCTTGACCAACAATTCACAACCCAAAGACATTCAGTTTACTCATATTAAAAAGAGGACTAAAGAAACCAGACAATATTCACATTTGAGAAGCTGGAATCAGAGAGTCTGCACTTGTTTTCTTAAAAATTAATTCAAAATGATTAACCGAATGATTAAAATAGTTGGTGATTAATTTAATAGTTGGCAACTATTGGATTAATTGACTAATCAATGCAGCTTTAAGTATCATTATCAAACTTGATTATTGAACCTGACAGTATAAAATCATTTATTATAAATGTAACAAAATTCTTGATTGTTGTAGAAAAGTCAGTATCAGCATGGTTATGTATTTGTGGAAAAGTATAAATGTAATTATATGAGTTCAACTCATAAGGGAGTATATGCACAGTCTATGTTTAAGCTGATAATGATCACCTAGAGTGATAAATATTTAACTGACTAAGATCATTATGACAAAGAAGCATCAGCTGATTTAACAGAACATTTCATCCCATGTGTCATGTCGCACAGCTGCACGCATCTCTTCATGTCTTTCTCACTCTGTCGGTGTGCTGCAGCGCTTCCAGTTAGAGGAGCATCTGATCATCCACAGACACAAACATGAGATGACCCTCAAGTTCTCCTCCATCAAGGCGGATACGGCTTTTACAGGTAGGAGTGCACAGAAGAAACCGGCAGCCACACAGAGAAAATAAAACATCACAGTTTATTTTCTTTACACCACTTAAACGTGCTCTATGTCATTCAGTTTGGCAGCTGTTTGGGTTTTGTTTGTATGCGTACGTGGTTCCCTCTTTTCAGAAGCAGTGCTTGGTGAAAAAATTATGACGCTATGTTATACAGTATGAAATCAGATAAGCTCAATACAAGCTTTCTTTCCTCACATAGTCGTTGCTGTGAAACAGAGCCGCTCACGTTGCAACATGTACAACTTACTCCATCAGATAAGAGTAAACTTACTGATATCACCATCGGTGTAGACCTAATTTGATTTAACAAAGGGAAGAGGGTATATATTTGAATAAATATCTAATGGACAGTTAAATAAAAACTGTAAAACTATGAAATCCCCTGACTTTTCAAACTAATTTTGTTAACTCTTCAGGCTTAATTTTCCCCACAAGTGAATAGGTAATTGGTCATCCTGCCTTGAAGAGCTGCTTACCCAAAGAGGATTTAATTATGTTAGGATTCATCTGGGAGTTTGCGTGTCCCATGATGGCTATAATGCTGCTTTAGATGCTTTTTTGCAATGATAATCAGAATTTTGAAAAATTTGGTCCAAAAGTTTAAAAAATGTAGATAAGCTCTTGTAGTGAATGATCGATTATGTGGTTCTTAATACAGTTAGATATTAAAATTAAAAACATAGAGCAGATTTGCAGTCATTTGAAGACAAATAATAATCTCACAACTATTTGAGACAACTTTTCTTCAGTATACCTATTTAGTTATGTTTAATAATGTTTAAAAGTCAATATGAACGCAGTTAAAATGCTAATGAAGAATGCATGCTGAATGCGTTACAAGTAGCTTTAGTCATCATGCATTTACCATGGGTGAATCATAGTAAACAATGCAGAAAAAAGTGCATATTACAAAGAATGATCCACCCACTGTAGAGATTCGTGGTCCAAACACTGTCACATGACACATTCTGGAACCATAGAGATTAGAGATGGCTGTCTGGACGTAAACATCAGAGCTGTTGTCTAACCTCTCCAGACACTCTCTCTCTCTCTCTCTCTCTCTCTCTCTCTCTCTCTCTCTCTCTCTCTCTCTCTCTCTCTCTCTCTCTCTCTCTCTCTCTCTCTCTCTCTCTCTCTCTCTCTCTCTCTCTCTCTCTCTCTCTCTCTCTCTCTCTCTCTCTCTCTCTCTCTCTCTCTCTCTCTCTCTCTCTCTCTGTCCTGCAGCCTGTCACGCCTCCTGCAGGAAATCTCATGTCCAAACAAAGAGCCCAGCTGACCTTTGACCCCTGCATGTTTAGACAACTCTAATAGACAGACAGATGTTATCACAGACAGAGACAGAGTGTGGCTCAGAGGAGACTCTCTTCTCCTTTTGGCATTACAACCTGGACGGCAATAGACTATTGTGACAAAAGTGCAGCGATACATGAATGTTAACCCCACCTATGTGTTTTCTTTTTCTTTTTACATTTAATACTTTCAGACCAGACTCCGACGCCAACCCGATTTTTGCAAAACTGTGAAGAGGTTGGTCTGTTCAAGGAGATAGAGGAGGAGTTTCTGCAGGCACAAGAGGAGGAAAAGAACAAACAGGTACATTTTACAGAAAAATATACACCAAAATCAAGCAGATTTACTTGTTTTTTGGCTACTTTGGCTGATCCCAAAAGGAACAGAAAGCAAGAATGCTGAATTGTGCCTTATTGCTGATAAGTCTTTGCTTGTGAGGTCTGTCAGGGTAGTGTTTTGAGTGACAGATGAGTGTGAGGTAGATAAAAGCAGTCAGACTCAATTAGACGACTGCAGAAATCTGACCTGCCGCAGGAAAGACACACCAGGCAATCGCATTCTCCCCAGTAAATTAAACAGCTACTTATCAAACACAAACACCTGAAAAAACACATGCATGCACACACACCATCATGACAAAATACACCCCTCACGTATGTGTGACGAACATTAGATATCGCCCTATAAATTCAAAATGGTCCCAGCTGTTTGTCGCTCCCGCTTCTCCCCACAGACGCTTTCTCATAATGGGCCGTCCTGTATGAACCAGCACCAGCTCAAACCCCAGCTTCAGCTCCAGCACCCACCCCAGCCTCAGCACTCACATCCCCAGCCACAGCTGCACCATCCCCAGACCCATCCCTTGCAGCACACCCAGTCCCATGGCCCCACGATGGGCCCTAGCTGCAGCCTGGCTGCCCAGCAAACTATCGCCTCCTCCCAGTCCGGATCAGTCATCACCCAGGCTCCTTCCACCCTCTCACACTCAGGGTGAGTATGGTTATTGCACACACACACACACACACACACACACACACACACACACACACACACACACACACACACACACACACACACACACACACACACACACACACACACACACACACACACACACACACACACACACACACACACACACACATATTCCATTTAAAGTTGCCTTTTCTCACTTTTTCTCCTTCTCTTTCACACTGTCTCGCCCATCCTGTTTTGGAGGTATTATAACTCATTCTGTCTGGCACAGACTGGCATTTCCTCCTGCATAATTTATCACTGCACTAATGAAAAGGAGGTGAGAAAAAAAAATCAAACATCAATTGACCGAGAGAACAAAGTTATAGCAAGAGGGATCCAAAACTGCTGGTTAACACCCAACTCAAACCCACAGACACTACCACTCCACCATCCAACCACTGCCCCTGTTATGTTTGTGAAAGACTCCGAACCAGACTGCAGTCTCTGAGCGCCTGTGCAGCTTCCACGGCTCCCTGGTTATCACACAGTCCAACAGACAGATTAGAGGAGTTCCTGTCTTTCATCTAACCAGCTCCCACCAGCTGCTTTCCTTTATCCTGACATTGTAACTTTGCATTTTGTGGAACTCTGTAGACACTCGGTAGACACTCGGTCATCTGCATGTCTGATTATAAGTACATACTGCGGGTTTAATGAGATATTTCACACCAGTTTTAATTATAGCATGCTGTTTGATGAGGAAAGCCTGTTTTGTGATATTTTTGTATTGTCTAAATTAATTTATTCAGCCAACCACTGATTAAATTTCCATATGACTTTAGGGAATAAAAAAAATGCTGTTGTTGGCAATACAAGTAGATCTTAAACTGTTAAAATGTAAACCATTGATGTCATGTAGATTACATTTGCATCATTTACACATTTCACAATTTTAATCTGATGTGCACATTTTGTAATTGAACTTTAAGTAGATAATAAGATACATGTTTAGGACTTTTTGGAAGACTGCCGAAGACAAAACAGAGGACGGTACCAAAAAAGAACGAAAACAGTTTTTGCTTTATTGTAATTTTTCTCAAATTCATATCATATCGGTTAAATTAACAATTCAACTTTATTCAGTGTCTGAAACTTCTTTCAGCACTTCCATTGTGACATTTCAAAGCCTTCCGCTTATTTCAAGTATTTTAGATGTTGCACCATCAAATTCTTAGCTGTGAGAACACTTTTCCCAGAAAATTTAGTCTTTAACACTATCATATTTGTAACTCAGCTCTGTTTGTTTGTATATTTTCAAATATTTTTTGGCCATTTGATACCTTTAGAGGAGTGCAGACAGTAGAGCCAGGCAGGAAATGAGGGGGTAGAGAGGTGGGGAGTGACATGCAACAAAGGTTCCCAGCCAGACTCAAACTGGGGATGTTGTGAATACATGGTTAGCGTTGCCACCTAGGTGCCTCACATTTGTGACACATACCAAAAAAAAAAAAGCCTGCAGATTATTTTCATTATCGATCTGCTGATTATTTCCTCGATAAATCGATTAATTGTTCAGGCTATAAAATGATAATGAAAAATGTTGGTCACAGTTTCCCAAAAGCCAAGATGATTCCTCGATATTCAATTTACTATTATAGAAGACTGAAGAAACCAGAAAATTTTCACTTTTAAGCATCTAGAATCAGCGAGATTTGCCATATTTAATTAATTTTCTGTCAATCAACTATGCGATTAATCAACTAATCGTTGCAGCTCTATCACAAACTCTAAATAGACAAAGTCCCTGTCACATCTTTGTAGCTGATTAGATGAGTCAAGAGACCAGAAGTGAGTCAATGACATAATAAGCTCCAAACATCTGTCCAGGAGCAGACGGGACATGACAGGACAGTGAGGAGTGAGTTGACAGTCAATTATGGTACAATAAATCACTGCCAGCTGAATCCAGACAGCATGTGAAGCAGTGAGACCAGCTAAGGGTTGCTAAATGAACCGTGGATTGGGTGTCTGACTGTTTCCTCCCGGTGTTTACCGCTAGTTTCCATAGCAACCTGGTCTCTGCGTGTCTGGCTGTTGGCCCGGTTGAACTGTTGTGGTTACATTAGGAAACGCTGTTATGGTTTGTCTGTACTTTGTTGTACGTTAAATGGGCCGCATACCACAGATTCAGTGATGACATCATTACCGATGACCTCAGCACGGCCACGGAGGCCCACTCTGTCCGATTGGCTGATAGCCAGAGCGGTTAGGTCAGCACATGGCATCCCGGGTCTCTCCATCCCCCGCTGTGATCCCTCAGCTTCTCTCCTCCCTCTCAAGCTGTCACGTTTTTCCATATCTGTTTTCTTTCCATTTTTTTCTCGTCTCATCATGTTTTCCATTATCATTGCTTCACCTCGACCCTCTGTTTACACTTAACTCATATACAATAACAATTTCTTTTTTTTTTTCATTCAGTGGATGCTTTTGTCCAGATTTATTTGTGAGTGTTTGTTCACCCAAATGAAATAACAGCATATTTTCTCACTTACTTCTTGCGGTTTTGCAGCTTTGGAGATTGTCTAGATTTTAGGTTTTTTAAATATTTACCTGAAATTTCCCTTTCACAGTATTGAGAATTTACATTTAAAAAGTTCAACAGCAACAGTCAGTGTCCATGGTATTCTGGATAATCCGCACAACACAGTCTTAACCGTTTTTAAAGGATTAGAGATCTGTAGAAAGTAGTTATGAAGAAACCTTCACATTGACACAGTAACATTGTTTCTGAAAAGACACATTGCTTTTGTTCCTAAAATATAACTTTTGCTTTATATGTTGCTTACACCACATACAAAATTTCAATCATCGCTTTTGTATTGGGGCAGAGGCAGAAATCTGTGAGATGGAAATCTTCAGTGGTGTCAAGTGATTATTTTGTATTTACTCCAATACTGTAAGTACAGTTTTGAGGTATTTGTACTTACTTAAGTGTATCCAGTTTTTTGCTTCCTCATACTTCTACTTCATTACTATTATTTTATAGAAAATGATTGACTTTTTACTCCATTAAATGTATCTGACAGCTTTAGTTACTACTTATTTTCCAGATTAAGATTTTACATTTATAAAATTGGATTAGTATGTAAAACACAATGTACTTTGATTCAACCAGTGGTGTCCAACCTTTTTCACATGTGTTCAAAAACAAAGTCTCTAGTAGGGGCCCTTATCATGTCTCAGATGTCAATAACAGTGATTTCTCCTCTAAATATCTCAGATGGTTTCATTTAAATGTCTGTTTGAGACACAACATGGTCAAATCACCTAGTATTTCAAGCAAAGACTAAAGAGAAGTCCAAACATGAATACAAATTTGTGTAGCAAATTTTGTTTTTTCTTCTATCCTAAGCCATTAATCATCTCACGACCCCCCAGATTTATCTTCTGACCCTTTGGAGTGGGCCCAACTACTGATTAAACTGCCTAACTGTTTGTAAAGCAGTTAATACTAGTCACACTTGGACCTGCTACAACTGTAACTGTAAAATGCTACTTGCGCATCAGTATTAACAGCCTAATAATGATATATATTATCACATGATGACCACAGGGGCAGGGTATTTTTACTTGGGTAAAATGTTTAATGGAGTAATTTTATAGTGCTGAACTGGTACTTTTACTTAAGTGAAGGATCTGAATGCTTATTCCCTGGCTACATACTACTTGGAGTAAGTAAGAAGATATGCAGGGCAGGGTTTTTTTCTTTTTGAGTTTGTGTTGTATCAAGTTTTTTTAAGGGTTACATCAAGTTGATTTTAACTTAATCCCTTTTCTACTATTTCTTCAATTACTGTCATCATTTTATCCATCCAGACTTTTTTAAAATCTATGTTCATCTATCTCAGTCTAACCTCCATCTGCCATTAAGTTGGTTATAAATGTTTCAACTTGCGCATCTCTGTGAACCCAGATTAGTGAAACTTTAGCTGTGGGTAGCTTTCTGGCATAACCCATCCCTCTCTTTTTCTCTCTCTCTCTCCCTCTGTGGCTGACCACAGGCCGGTTCCTGGGCCGCTGTCCTCCCTCCTCCACATGCGGAACAGACACAGACAACCGCTGGCAGCCTCCTTGCCTGGCACCCTGCCAGACCCCGCCATGCAAGGGGCATCTGCTCAGCACATGCCCGTAAGTATGGGAGACCAGGTCCGTCATGCTCAGGCTCACACACACATACAGTTGCCTTCAGACATGCGTGCATTATGATTTATAGATGCGCGTATAGTGACCAAAGTGGTCAAGATCCTCGAGTTAGAAATATTCATGGCTGACAGAAAAATTCACTTCACTCTTGTCAATGAATTAATTACAAGTGTCAAACTCCAGATGGATGTGACCCTGTGGGGAACTCTTCATACTTAGGTTAAGTGCCTGCTGAAGCTTTTTCTTGTCACGGTTGAAAGGTTATTTTTGTGTCCATTTTTTTTTCTCTTCTTCAGATGGAGAAGCAGATGTCTTGTGTAATGGGTATACCAGGTCCTGTACACAACCCCTCCTGTTCCTCGCCGCAGGTACAGACCAATCAGTTTGAAGCAGATATTTTCTTCCTGTGTTTGTAGATTAGTCCTTCCTCCTCTGGTAATAACATTATGCCTCGTTAAAGGCGCCGTCTGTATGATCTGCTGAATGTTTATAGTAAAGGATAAGTCTGGCAATATCCTGTATTTATTGTTAACAAATACCATTAAAGGACCAACACCTGCAATGGATTGATCCTCGTAAAAAGCAAACAAAAGACGTGATATAGCTCATTCCTCTGTGCCATAGTGCTCCATTGTTGTCCAAAAAATGATTAAAAACACACCATGGTATAGCACTGCTGCATTGGGTAACATGTTCCTTCATTACCATGAACATCCCCCAAACGCCAAGGTGAAAATACTTACTAATGCACCAAATCTGCCGCCAAAAATAGTCCCAAATGTCCTACTTATCCTTTTTGAGTAAAGTGTCCAGCTGTTTTAGTAAGTTTTAAGAAACAGTATAGAAAAGTATGTATTCATGGCCACTTCTTAAAGATGTACATCTTAAGTTGAAATGAATTGCCAGACATAATGTTTGCTTTTGTTTTTTATAAGATTGTTGACAACAAGAAAAATATTGAACATTATCAGACTTATCTTTAGTTTCCAGTCACTCAGTTTTGAAGCGTTTAACCTCCTTTTCATTTTTAAGCACATCTTTCTCACTCCTTCTGAAGATTGAATTATTTCCACATTACTTTAATCTTAAATTTTTACCACTGAAAAAACACCACTCTTATGATGAGCAGAACCATTTTTTATTGCACACAGAAAAGTCATAATTAAAAAATAAGTATTCAGGATGAGACGAATGATCTGAAACTGATATTTTGTGTGTTTCAGAAAATGTCCTATGTATTGGCAAACTGATGCAATGGCTCACACTCTTCCACAAGTTCTGCCTTTTGCTTATTTCTTTGTAATCAGGATAGACAGGAAACAGAGTAACTCTACACTTGAATACACACACACACACACACAGTCACACACACGCCACAGGAAGTCACGATCTACACGCTCTCCCTGACTTTCTTGGTTGTTTTATTTTCCTTGTGTCACCATGTTCTCGATCTCCCCTCTTATACATTTTACATTTCCTCTTTCTAGGTGCATGTAGTATGAATTGTTAAAAGTATGTGTGCTATCAAAAGCAACTTCAAAGGGAAAACTGTGAAATCGCCTCACATCTGCACATATTCAACACACACACACACACACACACACACACACACACACACACACACACACACACACACACACACACACACACAGGTCATGACTTAATGAAAAGTGGTTTCAGGTTTCAGAGCCACTCAAGTTAAAATCTGAACCTCTTTCATTCTCTTGTTCTCACACACACATACACTTTTCTATACTTACTATTATATGTATATGTATATATATATATGTCGTAATTTAGTCTTGTTAGCCGCATTACCAAGGTGTGAAACATGACTCTGCTTCTGTGAAACCACAGACGGCATATTAACATGCCTCTGTTGCACAGTAACTCCACGGTCAGCTCAAATGGAAAGTAAACGTTCGACAAGTGGATCAGGGTTTCATGTACGGTTTTGTGTCTTCATTAACTGATCCAACCAGACAGAAATATCAACGTGGTGTGTCATCCAGGCCAAGGAGACCCATGATGTAATCACAGGCCCCAGTGTCAGGGTGTTTCTATGTAGTAAACAGAGCTGAAATACTCGTGTCCCGTCCTGCTCGGTGTGTGTATGTGTGTGTGCGGCTGTGCGTGTGTGTTTGACTGGCAGCCTGGCTGGCTGGTAAAGCTGGCACAGACAGCCCGGTGACCTCATCCTTGGCAGCCGCTAAATGTGCTCCCTTTTTTCGTCTCTGAATGGTCGAGAGGTGAGGGGGAGGGGGTCAGCTTCTTCTCTTAAAGAAATATTGTGTAACAGGGAGCAGATAGCAATATTGCCAGGGAGGGAGATAGAGGGAGGGGTGATGTCATGCTCCAAACATGACCTCTCCCGTTCTCCTTCTCCTCTGCTGAGTGTAGGAGAAAGGTGAGATGAGGTTTAATTTAGCTCTTACAGTCTGTTTAGTCAGATGATATGAGGGAATGATCAAGTGTGAAGGTATCAAACTGCAGACGGCAGCATTTATTAGAACATATTATCCTTCTTATCTACAGTTGTCTTCACGCTTGCGGATGATTAGGAGAAAATGATGGAGGACTAAAGTGGGGGATTGTGAGAGCGGTCTCTTACTGTATCGGTTTTGTAATTTGGAGACGTTTTGCTGTTATAGATGAAGGATACTGTGAGTACCTAGAAAGCAGGTCAGCTAACGAAAAATACAGTATGTTAGGCTTGTATGACCTGAAGTGGCTTGTAGGCTGCTGTTACTAATTTAGCTATTTGTGGTGGTCAAACACACCCCAAACAGTGTGACAGAGATGTTAAATCACAAGCTGTTGATACATACTGCTTAGTTTATCACGTGTCAACTCAAACATGGCTGAGTAACCTAATGAGAAATATAGTGACAGTGAGAGGCAATATCTAAATGAAACATAATGTATTTGTTTTTAGTACAAAAGTTTATTAATTGGTACATAAAAAGATGTTTATGTTTAGAAATTAAACAGCAGTTTCCATTAATAACACTGTAGATATTTTATTTTTGCAGTAAGTCACGATTTAATGTCACTGGAATCTTGGACCTGTACATCCCAGCATGCACCTGGCGATTTGGAAACCAGATACAATTACTCGTTTTCCTGTAGTTTTTTTTAAAGCCTGCAGCAAATGATTATTTTCATCATGCATTAATCTGCTGATTATTTCCTTGATCAGTGGTTTTGTCTTTAAAACATCTTGTTTTGTCCTTCACACTAGGAAAGCTGCCACCAGAGAGTTTTTAGTGTTTTTGTTTCAAAAAGACTTGAAACAATTAATCAGTTACAACAATAGCTGTAGATTAATTTTCTATTGATTGAGTAATTGATGAACTGACTAACCCTGTTCTCCTTTAATCTTCTAATGATCAATACCAGTCTTAGATCTATCTCAGGGTTGAATTTGGTTCCGCTCTATCATTCCTAGAGGCCGTAGTAAAGCGTGGAATGTGCAGTTTAGATGAGAGGATGTGAAAATATAGTCATATAGTTATAATGAGGATGCCAATTATTGAAGCTCCAGTGACCACAGTGTTTATCTTTCCATTAAGAAAAAATACCACCCATTCTCTCTGTGTACAGTTTTTTTCTTTTTCCTTCTGTTTGTATCACTGTGTGTATGAAATACAAAAAATGATTGCAAGGACATGAAAATATACAGGACATTTTGCGGGTGTACTGAATTATGAATCAGTTGCTCACAGCCAAAGTGATGCCAACACTTTTTTTTAACTTTTCACAACTGTATATTTAAATATGGAAGAAAAGTAATTATAAAATCACTTACATTTTTAATCTGTAATCTTTAAATATTTTTATCTCCCCTTAGAGATCCAAACAGACGATGGGCCATCATTACCAACAACACCACCCCGGAATGGTCACCATCAACAACCCTGTGACACCCATGGGTCATATGATGGAGATGATGTCACAACGCCACCAGGCACCTCCACTACAACACCACCACCAACCACATCATCATCATCATCATCATCCACAGCTTCAAGCTCCACCCCTCACCTACCAACAGCGATGCCATGCCCCACCTCCACAGCACTTAGGCAGCCCGCAAAGCCACCAGCTTCACCAGCCAGCCAACATACCACATGCTCAGGCTCACCAATCACCGCCTTCCCACCTGCACCAGGGCTCGCCTCCACTGTCTGTTCCTGCACAGGTGCGATGCTTTATATTTACTGAGCTTAATGATGTCACAAACAACACCTCATTCATATTTCTGCAGTCAGTTGCAGTGCAGCAACTTGAAAAATGTTATTTGTTTACAGCAATCACCTGTGCCACAGCAAATGCAGCCCTCCCAGCATGCAATGCAGGCAGGTGGTAGCTGCAGCGGTGGAGGAGGAAGCGGAGGAAACCGTCGCAGGAGGTCAGCAGAGCAGGACCCAGATGAGCGCAGGCAGAAGTTTCTGGAACGTAACCGAGCTGCGGCCACGCGCTGCCGACAGAAAAGGAAAGTGTGGGTGTCGTCGCTGGAGAAGAAAGCTGAAGAGCTGACGCACACAAACCTGCAGCTACAGGTGGGACACACTCCATTAACTAACTAAGTGTGCACAAAAATGTAACCTTCAGTTCAAGGATGCTCATTTCTCTGTGTTTCCAGAATGAGGTGACGTCACTGAGGTCGGAGGTGGGTCAATTGAAGCAGATTCTGCTCACCCACAAGGACTGTCCTGTCACGGCCCGGCAGAGAGAGACACAGGGGTACCCCAGTGAGTAAAACCCCTCTACCCACCCTGCACCCTTCTCTAGCAATGTCAGCAGCTTTTCCAGATGCCTGATACCAATCATCTCCATCCACCACTGAGGGTATAATCCAGATGCCTTATATTTGCATATAAGGGAATGCTCTATGGTGACATTTTGTGTTGTTATAACCCCTCAACGCACAGGAAAAACTAAAACTGTACCTTACCACATGCAAAAACATGTGGTAAAAATAACTCCATAGTTTACCCTGGCCATGATGGTATTTGAAATACATGGAACTAAATACATGCCTATCTTGCACTCCAGGCAGGCTAAAGTTAATACTCAATAGCTGAGCCTGTACCTTTTTTTTTTAAAAACACACTGCACCTTGTGGCTTAAATGGAAACAGCCATTATGTTTTAAGTGTTGCTCTTCAGAGAACAAAGGGATGCAATATTGGTATGTGTTGGTATTTTCATATATTTCTATTGTTGTCTTTTTACCTGTCTGTACAGTATTCATTTGTTGAAATAAAATATTTTTTCTTTAATATGAACTGTAAAGGTTTTTTTTTTCCATTTGTTGCACACGTACAACACAAACAGAGGAGCACTCACAGAATGGACAATCCACATAGGATCAATGACTTTGATTGACAGCTGTCTCTGTGTCCAGCTGCAGGGGTGTGTCCAGGAGGAAGTCCCACCCCTGTAGATCCTGGGTCTCAACCGCAGGCCATCCAACACAACAGCATCTCCACCTCCTCGACCACTGGAGGCGACAAAGGGCCTGACCCCCAGCCTGGACGCTAGCCCTCATCATATAGAGGAGGGGGTGAGACTGGATGATTGGATGAAATATGTTTCTGTTATAACTACACATAAGTCTCACTGAGCTGTGGGTCCATGCCTCTTTACATTGTACGCAGATGAACACTGAACTGGATAGGTGAATTCATAAATGTTCCAATATTGTCATCTTTTTTGGTGTATGTTGCAGAGGAGGATACTCTCCATTTCTGTAACAGGTGCAAAAATGACTTGTTGAAAACTGTGATGGTTACATGGCAACTGGATCCTACTGTATGTTTATTCAGAAAATGTCTGCTTCAGTTGACAGCAATCTCACCATTGCCTGCTACCTACTGACATTTTAAACACACACACAAACATGATCATAGCATATCATTTCAGTCCCTCTTGCTCTTTTCTCTCGCACTAATTTCAAAAGACAAATCCTTTATATTAATGCAAGTGCACACCTTTTGCCTTATCTTTATCGTCTCAAAAATACATGTGTATTTTTCTACAAATTTTTCAAATTAAGATGATAAGGATTTATTTTAAGATTTAAAATTCCATTGTCTTGTAAATAAAAATCAATCATCTGTCTCGGGAAGCCATTTAAAACTTGATTGTAAAGGAACTTTTTTTAATTTTTAACACAACTGCCCTAAAACACTAAAATATCTATAAAATGCACTTCATGACTCAATCCCTGTCTGTTTCTTTTAATTTACACTTAAATTACTCTTTTTGTACTGTAAAGATGTTGACAATTGCTGTAAATCTAATGCTAAAATAAAAACTTATTCTGGTATTTCCTTGTGATTATTTATATAATTTATTAAGAATATAATCTTCTACATGTAAAACCTGTCAGTTTTTTTGATTCAGTGAGCCAGTGGTTATGAGAGGTCAGAGTATGGGGATCAGTTGATGCTGTACATACAATACGTCTAGTCTGCCATCTAGTGACTGGTTTTGTTAGTGGTTGATAACTTTAGGAGTCAGTAAAATAGATCATAGCCTGTTTTATGTTTGGTTGATAGAAAGTCATAAGTATCTCATTATATAATAAATAAAGAAGCATCTTAATTGATCTTCTCTCATTTGGGTAAAAGCTTAATCTGACTGCATTTGCCATCAGTAAAGAAAAGGTCCCACACTTAAGGACTTAATGTTGGTAAGATCTGTAAATAACCGACCGTATAAAAACCTTTCTTCCTGTCTAGTGATTGTAAAATACTTTGTGTACATGAATGTGTGTGTTTTACATACCATTGCTATAGTGTTTCTCGCCCCCACAACTGCTTGGGCCTCCCTCTAAAGCACCAAACATCACCACTGCTTCATTTTAAAACATGAGTAATCCATTACATACAAGCTTAAAATAAAAGCAAGTGAACTATTTAGATTTTTAAAAGATATCCTAAAACGTGTACAAAATAATAACACTCACATATCAACTGATGGTATTTCCGAGTATTAAGCTCCTGTCCTGAAAATAATATATAGCCTTCCTGGCTGAGACATTATTACAACCTCATAAGAATAGAAATAAAGGGAGTGAAAAAAATCTTGGAGTTCAAGAAATAAATAAAAATAATGCTTGTGTATGAATATCTCACTTTAAATATCCGCTCCATAATCAGGGCCTTAAAATATATTTGAAAACCAGAGATAAAGTAACATTTACTATATAGAGGAAAATATTGTATCAAGAAGGACAACTATTCATTCATAAACACTCAAATGACAAAATCAGTCACATTGTTGGGGATTTTACTTGTTCATGTAATGCAAAATGATACAAAGTTCCATATAAAAGTATAAACATGATAGATGTGATACAAAACAAGTATTTGTTTTCCTGCCAACCAGCAGCCAACATTATATACTGTACACATACCTACTGTATGAAGAGACATTATGATGTCTGTGAACTCAGTATTAGCACCATAGTTGAAATCAGTGATCCATCATTCATGCGTACACGCTTGCATTCAAAACAAAACACACACTGAGAAATGTCTGCAGGTGTGAGGAAATGAAAGAGGAAAGGCACAAAGAGGGAAGAGGATGTTAGAGGGATTAGACTTCCTCTGGTGTCTGAAGAGGCCCTGATGAGCTCAGCTGGCCTATTGTCACTTTAACCCTGAAAGATTTGGTCAAATGAAAAACACTAAATGGGGAGATAGTTGCCTTGGTTTGTTCTTAGCCCCAAACACACACCTACATTTTTGTGTGATACTGCACTCTGTCAAATTAAGTGACTAAACCAAAGATTGCAGCATAAACCAATAAACATATTTTTCTTTTGTGCAGTATGTTCCTTGTCAACAATTTTAAAGTTCTTATGGTTCTAGTCAGAGAACCTCTGCATGTCGCTGTCTCTGCGAGCACCGCTGCTGTCCAGAAAGCGGTCACAAGGGAACTCAATCAGATCTCCTTCCTCTAGTGGTGCGAGTCGTGCTGGACGACTGCTTTGGTAGCTGGTGAAGTCAGTGGACACCGAGGCGGTCGCCATGGTGGGGCGAAAGGGTCGCCTGGTGGAGTACATGTGCCGCACGTGCACGGCCGACTTCCTCCTCTGCAACCTCTTTTTCAAGCTCCGCCCAAGCCAGACGCCACCGATGACCAGCAGTAGCACGGCATTCCCAGCTAGTGTCGCCAAAGTCACCACCTGCAGGTCAGAGGTCAGCGTCTTTCCACGAGCGAACCCCTCTGGAGGAGTGACCAATCCTACACAGTGGTCACGGGGGGCAACTTGACAAACAGATCCTCCAACCACTCCTTCCACGCAGACCATGTAAGTCACATCCGAGCTGAGTTCTCGAAGGGTCACAGAGTGAGCGGTCCCACGGGCATAAACATATCGTGGGAAACGGTCTGGTGTCCCAAATCGGTCAAACAGAATCCGGTAATGGACTTCATCTAGGCCCGACCCAAGTCCTGGGGTGTAGCGGTGATGATCCCTGGTGGTCCAATAAACTGTGGCAGTACTGGACGTGACCTGGTCCACTGACACATTAGTGATGAAGTGGCGGTTGAACACACATGGATCCATGATTACAGGTAGACCCTCCTCATGATTTGACCTCAGAAGATCAAATTTTCCTGCTGACAGGATAGGAGAGGTGGTGGTGAACCCTGTGCTTGGATCAGTGGGGGTTGCCTCCTGGTTTCTAGTATAACTTGGTGTGGAAAAGGCTGGTGCATCTGTTCTGGAAACGACATCCGACCTTCGTCTCCCTTTTGCACGTTTCCCAGCTGCCTCTGTGGCAGGTCGTGATCTTGGGTTGAGTAACTCCTTCTTTGGTTTCTTTCTTTCCAGGGGAGGATAGGATTCTGCCACTTCCTGGCCTCCTTGGTCTCCCTGGATTCCCATCCCTTCCTCTCCCTCTCGTTTCCTTTTCTCTGCTTCTTTCCTCAGCATCACCCCATCCTTGTTGCGCTGTGTCAATTCGACACCTTCTGTCTCTTTCACCTCTCCTTCTTCCTCTACCTGGCTTTCTCGTTCTCTCTCCTCCAGTTGTATTGCATCTGCCTCTCCTCTCACATTGCCCCCCACCTTTACCAACACACGCCCTCCCCGGCTCTCCTCAGGCCCAGTTGGACTCCTACACAAATGTGACCAGTTCCCTAGGGGCTGCAGCTGGGAGCTGTTCACATAGTCCAGATATTTTCCCCTCAGAGTTGCCGGGTGATGACACTGCACAAAAACAGTTAACAATTTACCCTGAGAATGTGCAGTAGTCATCCATCTTTTCAGTTCCTCCAGGCGACAGTCGCACGTCCAGTTGTTGCCATGGAGGTCCAGGTCGTAAAGCACGTTATTGAGGGCAAAGATGTCCCCGGACAAGCTGGTGAGCATGTTGTTCTTCAGCTTCAGCACCCTCAGATGTTTGAGTTGCGCAAAAGCCAAAGAGTCAACTATGGAAATCCGATTGCGACTGAAGTCCAGCTCCTCGATGCGCTCCAGAGGGTCGAGGAGACCAGCGGGGATTTCCTCCAGTTCGTTGCCGTCAATCAGAAACTGCTTGAGGCTGGACAGTCCCTTCAGAGCCCCGTAGTCCAGACGAGAAATTCTGTTGTTGCTGAGGGACAGTTTTGACAGTTTTTTCAGATTTTGGAAGACGTGGTTTGCGACGTATTGAATTTCATTTTCAGACAGCAGGAGAGTTGTCAAAGCTTTGAGTTGGGAAAAAGTGAGAACATTGCGCACAACTGACTGCTTGTTGTTGGCCAGATTTAGAAAGCGCAGGTTGGTGAGTTTAGAGAAAGCGTTTCTGTGAATATGATGCAGCTGGTTGGATTCCAGATGGAGATAATGTAGACTGGTCAAACTTTTAAAAACAGAGTCCTGCAGAACTTCTATGGCGTTGCCATCCATGCGCAGTTTAACAAGGTTATCCAAGTTGGCAAAAAGTCCCGGTGTGATTTTCTTTATATCATTATTATTGCCATAGAGAATAGTTAATTTCTTCAGGGGTTGTAAAGTCCCAGAAGGAATAGTTGACAAAAGATTATGTCCCAAATAGAGCTCTTCCAGCTTGGACAGTTTCTCAAATGCTTTGGGGTGAACGGTCTGTATTTGATTGTACTGTAAATTCAATCTGACAAGGTTACTGTACCGCATGAAGTCAAAGGCAGAGATGTTTCCAATAAAGTTTCCCCCAAGGCTGAAGATCAGCACCTCCTCGGGCACCCGCGCGGCGGGTTTGGGCACAGTGCGCAAACCGCGATTGGTGCACATGAGATGCTGCGAGTTCTGACAGTCACAGCGGTCGGGACAAAAGTCCAGCGCCGGTGTAGACGAGATGAACCCCTCGAGCGACAGCAGGAAAAAGCATATCCCCGCCAGGAAATTGCCTGTATCCATTCCCACAGCGCGACTGGCACTGCCAGAGACTGATGCGGCATTCGCTTTGTTTTGTTCAGGTGCAGTCGTCCCTCTCCTCTCTCACGCTGGAGACTGACTCGTCCATAATTCACTTGTTGCACCGAAAAGTGACAAGAAAAGTGATGTTTGCCTCAAGCACATTGGCAGCATCATCATCTATAGAGAAGCATTATCTATAGAGCAAATTAATGTGTGCAGTGCGCCCTGATGCTGTCCCCACTATGTCTCCATCCCCCTAAGTGGTCATCTGCTGCGAATTACAGTTCCACAAAAAAAAAGCAGAGTTCAGGCGCAGAACGTGCTCTCTCTCTCTCTCGCTCTCTCTCTCTCTCTCTCTCACACACACACACACACACACACACACACACACACACACACACACACACACACACACACACACACACACACACACACACACACACACACACACACTGAAGTAGTCCCTCCCCCGCAACTCTGCGACCCTGCCAAAACCAGATGTGCACAAGTCTTGACGCACGGGATCCAGAGTTTTGCGCGTTCACGCAGGTAATCAGACTCTCTCTCTCTCTCTCTCTCTCTCTCTCTCTCTCTCTCTCTCTCTCTCTCTCTCACACACACACACACACACACACACACACACACACACACACACACACACACACACACACACACACACACGTCTCTACAGTAAGAGGGGGGGTGAGAGATTGAGAAACCCTTTGACCGAGTTTTCTGCGCGCCCCCGCAGCCACCGGGGGTCTGAGATCTGGATCGGATCCCTGGTATGGACAAAGCAGACAGGAAGATTTCCTTCCCACGGAACCCCACGAGAATCCCAAAGCCCTGGATTCCCGCGGATCTCGTGTACACAAAACAAACTAGAATCACCTATGAAACAAGTCTAACAAAACACTCAGATTCATATTTTTAGGGGATGATGAGCTATGACAAATAACAATTCATAAAACAGCTGTGCTAAACAGCTACGTGGTGTGTCTTGCTGCCCACGGGACATTCAGTCTCCTCAGTGCAGACTTTGCTTACACAAACTGAGTAAGTACTGTACAATCAACACATCAACAGGCAGCCTGCACGCACTGTGTACAGTAGGAACGCCATCATCATGCAGCTTGGCTGTAATTTACCCTTCTCTCATTAACGCGCCTTGTGTTGCTGCAGGAGGCCATAAGGGGCACAGATGGTTCACATTTGCAGATGAGGAATTTGGGTCGTGAAGTGTGTGTTAAGACCTACGAGGAGAGGTGCCAAATCTGAGTTAAAGATCTCCAACTTGAAAGTGGGGAAATAAATGCAGGGCGAGTGCAGCATGTGAAGGCTTTGCACACAACTTTTGCAGACGGAAGAATTATTCTCTGCAGTGTGCATGATAACTTCTGCTCAAGACTGCAAGGCAGGCAAGTTGCTGCCAAGACATCTGCACATTTATGGCACATGAGGTAGAGTAATTATACCCACTGACACACACCATAGATACATGCTGAATGAGTTTCTTTACATGCAGTCTGCTGCAACAGACAGATGCAACTTGTTTCTTTTTTTGCTTTAAAACAACTCTGATTGAAGATATGTCAACCGTGGGAAGGAAAAGCAAGTCATAACTCTCTCTCACTTGTACAAACACACAAACACACACACACACACACACACACACACACACACACACACACACACACACACACACACACACACACACACACACACAAGAAGCTTTTTCAACCACCCTTGAGAAACAAGTGATGCAATGGTTTCCAGAGCCGAGCTAATGGATGACTGTTTTAGCTCCTTGCATTTCCAGCACGGAGCAAAAAGCCCCAAACACTCCCTGATTGGCCTCATTCTCATGCATATCTGCTGGTACACATCATAGTCAGACATTAGTCTTATAGCTCAGTGTGTGTGTGAGTGAGTGCGTGAGTGTCTGTGTGTAAGAGAGACAGAGAGAAATACAGCCCTCAGGGAAGCCCCCTCTCTCTGGGAGGTCATTTCCTGTCTGGCCATTTCTCTCCATAGTATTTCTGCATCTCGTCCCCCCTCCCTATCTCGCTCTTTCTCTGAGGAACACACACATTGAGAAAACACTGGCCTCAGACACAGCGGGACCAGTCCAATTGTTTTATGGCAGTCGCCTGGTCTGTGTCTAGTTAAAGTGAATACACAAAGTTTTTATTATCAGCAAAGATTAGCTTTTACTGTTGGATCAGAAATAACTTGTGCTTACATTTGGAGAGGGAGAAAGACTCACTCCCAAGAGAGGTCAGTGTTTAAATGAGATGGACTGATAGAAGATTGATTGAATAAAAGACAAAAGAAAAAGTCTGAGGAAACTGAGAACACATGTCAGATGGATGTAGACGGAGATTGTTGTGAGGGGAAAAAGGGTTCTGGAGTTGACCCAGATTCACAGAGATGCTGGCACAATAGGCAGCATTAAGGACCCCATATAGAGCTGTCTGCCACTTTGCCGGGACACAATGAGGGCTGCAGAGTGGTTTCATCAGCCTTCCTCTCCTCCCAGCGGGCCTCTCAGTGTCCAATCACCCGGCCATATGACATTTCAGTCTCAGTGGAGAGAGAGAATGTGTATGTGTGAGGGAAACCTAATTCCATCAGGGTGAGAGAGAGAAAAAGAGAAGGGTTTGTATATTTGTCTGCACCTGAGCGTCCCTGTTTCATGGGACTGATAAATGTGTGAGTGAGTGTGTGTGTGTGTGTGTGTGTGTGTGAAATGAAAAATATCCTCACATCAGTGAAGGTGAGTTTGTGTGTGCACAAGCATACATGTAAATGAGATGTTGCTGCAGCGTATGTAGGTCGTCTGGGAGTGTTACATTTCTCCAGCAAGTACTCAGGTGTTCAATCAGCTTTTGTCTGAATGAGGGAGAGAGACAGAGAGCGAGAGCAAGTGTGTGTGTGTGTGTGTGTGTGTGTGTGTGTGTGTGTGTGTGTGTGTGTATGTATGGAGGGAAGAATAAGAATCATGATGGCCTACATGGTTTATATGTCATAATTAGCATCCTCAGCAGAGGTTGAAAGTAATTGCAACATTTTTTTTTACATTTCCTGACTTTTACATTTTTACTCCTTATTATGGCAAATTGAGATATTATGCTTTTTACTCCCCTGAACAGGCCGCTTTTAGAGCAGAAATGTTGACTCGTCATGGTAAGACAAGCAAAGGTCTTGTTGATCACATTAATGATGACTCGGTTATATGCAAGTGTCACACAGTAAGTCATGACAGTGTCACAGTGAGCCAATATGCACACCACCCAGACCCTGAAACTGAAGCTAAATGGAATTCAACCATCATTTTCTTTTAATTTTTACATCTGTGCTTTTCCTCATGTGACAAATGTGTCCAAATATATGTTATGAAAAAGTCCAAATTAGTAAATGGCTTCAGATAGTTTGATGAATAAATCAGGATCACGGTCCACTTACTCACTTCCTTAGCCTTCAACCGTATCACAGTATCTTCATTGAAAGACGAGGCTTAGCATTTCTCACAGAACTGCAGGTGTTCAAACTTTTATAAGTGAGCGGACCTTGAGTGGGGACTGTTTTATCACAAGGTCATGAAATAACCATAAAGTTAAACTTTTGAGCCAACATGGATGAGAATTCCTCAAAGTGCTCAGAATAATGGAAAGTTTAAACACCTGAAGTTTCATGAAAAACTTGATGAAGACCATGTCACATGGCCAAAGGCTCCAGAACAAGCACCTTGAGCGGATATCATTTTGTCAACAACAGATTAGATGTGTTGGACCTGAAACTATAGCATGGATACATACAACTATACAATGCTAAATGCAGATTAGACACCTTCCCATTCCCTTGAATGATAAAGTGTGTCCAAACATTTATCTGGTACTCCATATGTCTGTATTCTGCCATGTCACTGCTTCTTAACCAACGCTACTTGTTGAATTCTGTAGTTTTGATCATATCATTTAATAATTGATGTAACGCCCCTTTAAAAGTACCACTCACTGCAGCAGGGATAAAATGAGAAAAAGAGGTCAAATGCTGCATCTTACAATGCTATGACAGATGATGCTCCCAAATTGGATTCAGCACATACACCCATTTGTACACAGGGTTACAAAATTAGATGCGATACTTCCGAAGTGATCATCTATCATGTCTACCACACACACACACACACACACACACACACACACACACACACACACACACACACACACACACACACACACACACACACACACACACACACACACACACACACACACACACACACACACACACACACACACACACACCACAGACACACACATATTTACACAGCAAGGCTGACAAAATGACAAAGTCACAAACTTACAGGAAGGGGTGACAGTGGAAACATGTGCATCCTATTGTATCTCAAAATGCAGGGATCTCAGCACCACATTTTTCCCCTGAGGGCCTAACAACATGCACCAGGGAGAAAATCCATATGGGAGATGTCCTGGTAATGTAACACTGCATGAAACAAGCACATATCTGGGGCTTATCATAGTAATCAGTGTAAAGGATGGGCCACAATGAAGATAAACGGCAGCTTGGTTCCTCAGATTAGTACTGTGACAGCGCTCAAATCAATAGGAAACAGTTCAAACAAATAACAGATTGTCCCTGTGTGCACCAGGGACAGTAAGTATGGGGGTGGCGTGTCTATGTGTGTGTGTGTATGTGTGTGTGTGTGTGTGTGTGTGTGTGTGTGTGTGTTTTGCTTGTTTCAGAGTATGTAGGCTACGTTTTCTTTTTGTGAAGTTCTTTAAAGAACATATATTCTTAGGTAGAGTGAAGCAGAGAAAAAGAGAGTACAGAGAGAGAAAGAGAAAGAAAGAAAGAGGTGATGAGGAGGTGGGAATGTGTGCATTTGTGTGTGTGTGTGTGTGTGTGTGTGTGTGTGTGTGTGTGTGTGTGTGTGTGTGTGTGTGTGTGTGTGTGTGTGTGTGTGTGTGTGTGTGTGTGTGTGTGTGTGTGTGGAGACCGTTTACATGAGTAACAGCTGCTGGGATCATTAAGTGCTTTAGCTAGAGGCAGGATAACTCTACTCCAAACTCACATGCATTAACAGTGCATGTGTGTATAGATCTGTGTGTGCCTGTATGTTTGATACGGGATAAGTGAGTGTGTGAGCGTGTTTATACACTTAGAGGGAGACGGCGGAGGAGACTATCCCCTCTGCAACATGTGTCTGCTGCTGCACCGACAAATGCACACACACAGAGATCGAAGACCCTCTGCATGCTCCATGTTCCATAGCAGCTACATTGTAGGTGCACCGAAATGTGTATACATGATAGAAGAAAAGTGGAGTGAACACCTGGGCCCCATGCCATCTACCCTCCACATTCCCAGTGCTCCCCAGCTGGTTCCCATTTCACGGGGGAGAAAAGGAGGGAAAACAGCGGGGGAGACAGACAGTCCAGTTGCAGTAACTCTACTAATCATCACTGCTGCTCAAAAGAAATAATGATTAAAATAACAATCTCATTAAAATCAGTGCAAAGTTGCAAGTTCTACTAAACTGCTAACAACACTAGGATTTCATGCAACGTGGGAAATGCATTTGCTTCAACATTCCTTTCTGCTTTGGGAGAGCTTGAGCCTCTCACGCCTGACCTGCAGAGGTCACGTTTTGACGTTGAGACGAGTATGTCGAGCAAGCTGGGGAGGGGGACAACAGAGGAGGAAAGGAGAAAGAGGAAAGGAGGGGTGGAAGAACTACCAGGGTTTCAGTTGACTGTAAGAATGAAGGGAATAGAGCAGGCAGAGGGAGGAAGGGAGGTACTTGACATCTGGAAAAAATTAGAAAGCATGCTATTGCCCTGTTGAAAGGCTGGAGAGAGTTGAGGGGGAGATAGAAGAATAAGGAGGGCAGTGTAAAGGATAGTGAGTGTGTATGTGTGTGTGTTGAGAGGGCCAGTCTTTGATCTACTGAGTTTGATAGAAACTGTCTGCATGCACATAATCAGCCTCAATCACATAATGACACAGAAAGAACGTAATGCCTTAAGATCTTAAGATCAGTGAGCTGCACAGAAGATAACACTCACAAACTCAAGCACCCTGAAAACTGTGATAGGCTTTACAGAGCTGCATGAGCACACACAGACATGAAAGCATGTGAAAAACAAAAGAAACCCCCCACGCATATAAACACATGAAACCTGGATTAGCATCCCTCAGTCCAACACGATGCCAAACAAGTCACAAAGATGGGGTACAAAAAAAAAAGTAGACTTTATGAGTCATTAGAGCTGAGACATCTGATCTGCAGCTGTCGGCTCAGAGTCCCACACTGCATTGCTTTTGTGCAACATCGCCCTCTGCAGACACACAATATTACAGCATGAGGAAGCCACAGTGCATTAATACAACAGAGCAGGACTCCAGGTTCTCTGTGTGACGATTAATTTGGGGATATTTAATTATGAAGGTTTTTTTTATATATATACTGTAACCACCACTACATTAATATAAACTGAAATAATTAGACAACACCTGCATTATAACCTAAACTGTTTAAAGTAATAGTTTAACTTTGGGGAATTTTCATATTTGCTTTACATGAATATGTTGTGGACTATTTCTCCCCATTAAACTACAATGAATCAGTGTTTCCCACAGAATTTTGAGAGACTATGGTGGTTGGACCTCAGTCTGACTCTCTAAGAAGACAATGTGGTACATTTTTAAGTCAAATGCATCATTCTTAAGAGGTTACATCTTTTTATTTTTTAAAAAGTGCTCTAAAGAAAGACGTTTTACAGGTTCATAAATGTTCCAAACAAACCATCAAAAAAGACTAATGGCCAAATTTCAGCTCTGAAACAAAGAAAGCAGAAGTGATTATCCAAGTTCAACTAGTTCATATAAAAAAAAAAACATAAAATACTGATAGATTTTGACATTTTTCAGTAAATATCTTTTTCTACACTGTTTCAAGTTTGTGTTGTGTTTCTTCAAATAACTAAACTACAAATTAGCGGCACAAATTAGACTATGACGGGCCGCCACACTCTATATAATTAATGAAGAAAGTGAATAAGCATATTTCCCCAAAATGTGATTGAAAAAAAAGCATATACAAATGACTCATCACCCATTAATACAACACAGTACTTGCAGAGTGGCAAAAACAGGGGGTTATAAGGGATCCATGTATCATTTTTGGCCAGGGGGCCCCTTAATAGGTTAATCCAGCCCAGGGTCAGAGGTCATGTTCAGCTACAAAACAGATTCCCTGTCACTCACTTTGTAAAACAGAAGCCCTCTAGTTCAAGGGTGTTGCCACTCTTCAGAGAAATTACACAGTGCAAGTAGCTCAGTAAACTAAAGAACTTCCTGTGGAGTCCAAAACAGCATTGTACCCCTCCCTACAATTATTTCTGTTTGCCTTTTCGTGAAAAACAAGTCCACAATCAGTCAAAGCAATGCAGTTGCAATCAGCTGATTTATGAGTCAGTGGCACACAGTGCAGGGAGGGGAGTTCACATTTTCTACACGAGTACAAGCTGCTCAGTGTGCAGTAACCATATATAACCTATAGATGACACTGTCATACACAATCTGCATGCACAGAGAGTGTCTACAGTATGTGGGAGTGACAGAAAGGTGATAGGGGATATAAATACCTGCACTGGAATCACCTTTCATTCCATTATTTTATTAATGACGGTCTGTTTCTGTCTCTTTCTCATCTTTCCCTTGTTACATAAGATTCAAATTGTACTAAAAATGTTTGAAAGTCATCATCGGAGTAATTTTTTAGGTTTGCTGCCTCACAGTATCTGTATGTGAGTAGACAGGTGTGGCT
The DNA here is from genome assembly GCF_963691925.1 of Scomber scombrus. NCBI lineage: Eukaryota > Metazoa > Chordata > Actinopteri > Scombriformes > Scombridae > Scomber > Scomber scombrus. The sequence goes on from NC_084985.1 coordinate 18,953,605, forward strand.
CAGAGCGTGTGTCTTTAGTGTCAGGTAAGGCAGGGTGTGCTCCATTGTGACTAGAATAGTGCATGCTTAGTTAAGTACAAGAGAATCCACATGGCTTTGATAGTAGAGATAATAAGCTCTAATCTCACCTGTCTATTCTACTTAAACATTACACCATTACAAATAAAACACAGAGTAGATTTTCTCTCCCTCTCAGTCCTGACGTAGTAAGCCTAAATTCCTTTTAAACTCGAAATGCTGCCATTCATTTTGTCGGCTTTATATTTCAAGACACACCCAACACTGACTCTCCCCTTTCAAAGACATTTTTATGTTTTTCCTTCCCTCTGTTGCCATAGAAATAAGCCCTGACAGGAAGAGACAGCCGCATGCCCATGCAAAGGAGGAAATTTGTTTTGTTGGATAAACAAATCCAAGGAATGAAGGAGGTACAAAGAGCCATTAGGACAATAGAGGTAGACTGGGTGAGCAGGACTTTTCTGCGAAAAACATACAGGGAGCATAACTGCATCAGCGAAACATGGACATTAAGCAGAGACACACAAACACATGCTCGCTCTTTCACCCACTCGCTCATTCTGTCCGGGTGTAATCACACAACTTCTCTCACTTACTCATCATTTTAGTAAATATTCAGCACTTGTGGTTAAAGCCATCTTTTGCAACCAGAATGACTGAGGAAAATAACTAAACAATCTGTCATTGGACTGTACATAGTGTGATGAAGCAATGCAATCAGATAGATTATTAAGACATACTATATCTCCTCTCCTGATTTTAGATATGAACAAAATGCCTCCTATAATGCACAACAGGCAATTATGTTAAAAGAGTTTGCTGTATTCATGTATTCTGTTGACAGAAATCTGCCACTATTGATAGTCAATAACTTGTTAAAGCCATTTTAAAAGTGAAAACACCAAACATTCTCTAGTTTGAGCTTAATTGTGAAAATGTGCTGCTTTTCTTTGTCATTAATGATAATAAACTGACAAGACGAGTCATTTGGTGACATTACTTGGGTTTTAGAGCATTGTATGGGACATTTAGTTTCTATTTTCACAGGCGGGACAAGACAATTAATTGATTAACTGAGAGAATAGGCCTAATCGAATTAGTTGCATCCCTAATTTATTGTAGGCCTATTTCTGTAGGTGGGAGCTTGTCACATGACAGAGCATGGTTTTATTGGACCTCTGAAGCAGCCTACTTTGTTCTTTAAAAATGTATAATGGTCTGTGTATCAGTACACACTGCACAGACAATACAATGACATGTTTGGGGTCAGAGATTTTAATAAAAAATGTGGCCATGCTTTTTCCAGTGGCTGTAGTTTTCAATTTAAATCAAACAGCACATTCAGCGTGGAACTAAGGGCAGAATATAAAGTTGAGACAGTAACTGATTCAACAATGACCTCATTGAACTCATAAATGAGTGTGACGATTAAAAAAAAACGAAACCTACAGTGATATATTCACGCACAGAGGCACAAGTGTACTCACATGACTTGTATTCACGTCAGTGGAGCTCACCTGGCCCTCCATTGTTTGAAGGCTAAACTCACCTTGATGTTTTTATCTATCGGTAGCATTTTTGCCTACGTCACCTAATGGTCCGTTCGAAAAAACGTATCCGCCCCTTTCTTCAACCCTGGATTGTGATTGGCTTATGCGAGCGTCAGTCACTCCCGCCCACACCAAACTCCTCCCCGTCCACGACGACCGGGCAGCGAAGCGAGGAGCAGGAGCTGGACGCCAGGTACTCTATCTACTGTCAGGATATGATGCTGTAGCTTTCGCCACTGAACCGTAAGCATTTTAATTACATTGATATTCACAACTGGTGTTAAAATAATGTCTGTGTTGTTGCTGTTGTAGCCAAGCCCCGGTTTGAATTCAGCGGCTGAGTTGAAACTCCTCTCGTGTGTTGTAGCTGAGGGTTTTTGCTGTGAAGTAAAATATCGCTTTCGATAGAATTATTTATGGGCTTCTTCGTGGCATTTTCCCCTGAATTGGCGTGTTAAAGCCTCCACATGCAAGTTAAATGTGGTATGTGTCCTTTTGTATATCATGTCTGTGTAAGCGCCGGCTATATGACTACATATGTTGGACGTTTTTTCTGCGCTGACAAGTTTGAGTTGCTGTGCTGGCTGCTGGCAACAGGAACTGAGTATGGCTCTAGATTTAAACGGGACACCTGTGGTTTACCCCGTGCAGTTTGTCCCCATTAACCACTGTTCAATTCAACCAATCCGCAGCTGCTGTGCTGACATCACTCCCGGCATTAAACAAAATGTTGTTTATAGGACTTCAATGTTGAGATTGTAGTGATAATGTATTCTGAGAGCTGCAGGCAGTCATCCATAACTATGTGTGTGTATTTTAGACATAGCCTACCAATGTTTCACATCTACAGTACAGAGGCAAGGTACACACATCATTAGAGCTAAAATAATCGGTCAATTAATCAATGATAGAAAATAGAACATTAGTAATCCCTTTATTGGTTATGTAATTGTTCAGGAAAATACCAAAAAGTCAGTAGTTGCAACCTCTCAGATGTGAATATTTGCTGTTTCTTTATGCTTTGGTAATAAGATACAGAACAAAACATTTAAAGAACTCACTTTAAAACTTGCGTTCACTATTTTATGACATTCTGCAGGACAAACAATTACTGATTAATCATGATTAATTGGCAGATTAACCAATAAACATTAAACAATAGCTGGTTGCTGTTACATGTTTATTTATGAAGTGATCAGTAGCCTTTTAGCACTTTCTTTTAGTGCTTGAATGACTTTGTGTTTATTATACTGTAAACCAATACTTGGCCTTAGGACCTCTTAGTCCAGACAGGAGCATTGTATGCATGAGTGGTGATGGCATCACTCTCTGTGCCATTCACAGATAGCCTGTGGGCACACATTGGCAGCCCAGTACTCTAGTGAGTGTAAACAAAGCTGAATCCCTTTCACCAACCTAAACAGAGGGTGAGGCTGGACTCGTAAAGCTGTAATGATGTTGCGGAATAGATTTTTACATTGCAGGAAATGTCAATAGAGACAAACATTTGTTCAAGTTCTAAACTAACCAAAAAGGCTTTATGCCAACTATTGACTGTGACAGCGCTTTGTCTGTTGTGGCAGGCAGTCTTCTGTCAGTTAGTTGAGTGACAGATAATTAATTTTGATCATCGCTCATAAGTAATTGCTTGTCATTTTTAACACGTGCCCTAAATGTGTTGGTCTTAGATTCTCTAATATCAAGATAGGCTGTTTTTGCTTTTTTATACATCATTTAACACCATTTGATTTAGGACAAAATTAGACAAAAGGCTTTTCAGGACGTCACCTTGGTTGCAGGCCTTAGCAATGACGAGGTGACACCAGCCAACAACCTGGGCTTAAACCCATGTGCTGCATTTGTCTTGTTGAAATGCCCTTGAGCAAGACACTGAGCCGAACTGCTGGCTCCAGGTGGCGCTGTTCAGGGCTGCTCACCCTGCGCTGTGATGATAGCAATCCAAGGAGCACCAAAGGGAATCAATTGAGTTTCCCAGTCATCTTATCACAGTTCAGTTTAGTTTGTTCCTACCGCACCATTTCAGGGTGTAAACATCCAGCGTGGCCGAGGTGACTCACTGAGTTATCTCCATGTCACTCTCTCCTTTACACAACACCCACTTAAAAGCTGGTAAATACGGAGCACTCCTGCCTTGACTAATACACCAAGTGGCCACTTTGAGAATAACCCGCTTGTGATCTCCTATGGTTTTATAAGGTTACAGGATGTTGTGCCCTACTTCCAGCAAAGCCGACTGGTCGGTAGTAAGACTCATGTGAAATCATGTTTCAGCTAGTAACAGCACATGTTCTATAAATAGCCCCATGTTTTATGCCCTCAGATTTTCCATAAAGAACAAACAAACTTATATTATAACATAATATATTCTTGCCTTTGCCTTCTTTTGTATCCATAGCAACCAGTGATTGAGCAGAAACACAAAGTGTCCCTTGTCTCCACAGGAAAGGGACAGAAAGACGTCTTTTGTGATGAAGCTTTTCAAAAATACAGTGGTCAAGAATCTGTGGGCATGCCGGTTCTTAAGCCTGTCCTCTTTCTGTCTTTCTCTGAGTGCACATCAAGATGGTTGAATAGTGTACTGGGGCTGCTTTTTACCTCTTTGATCCCTCGCTGATGCCCACATTAGTTTTTCTCTGTGTGCTTTGAAGGCATGCCGGCGCTGTATTACTTCCAGATGAAAAATGTTAAAAATATCCTGCTATCAGCCGCTTCACTACTCAGTCAGACATGATGTCAGAGGTCAGATAAGACGAGCTGAGTGCTGCTGCCACCAACGAACCCAAAACCATATGTTGCCTTGCCACCTCACATCAGTTTTATTATAAAATGTGGGTGTTGATGGAGGAAATAGTCAGATAATGTTGTCAGATGTCCGTCTATTTAAAGGGACTTATGCTGGCTCTCTGTCTGATTATCGCTGGATCATGCACGGATAAATCTGTCAAGAAGCTTTACCGGAAGATTCTGGCGCTTTATCAGAGGTAAAGTCTCAGATGGGCCATCTGTGAGGACCTTTTTGCAGTCCCATTCAGCCTGTAATGGGTGGGTGGGTGTGGGGATGTGTGTCGGGAGGGGAGGGGAGGGGGGGGGGGGTATACAACTATGTGGACTGTCAGGTTGATGGCAGTCGTGCTGTTGCAAGAATGCCTATAGGCAGAAAGCAGATGGATTGGCTGCAAAGTCAACGTCTGTGTGTTTGTCATACCAGGACTGGAAACTCCAGCCTGACAATTCCTCAGGCTTCAGACTTACCATCTTAAGATCCATGGAAACTGATGAATAACAGTATGTGTTGCCTGTAGCCATGCTGAACGCAGAGATTACATAATGACTTGTTGGATTAGTTTTGTTTGAGTTGTTCTTGTGTTGTGCCTTTTTTATTAAACCAGCATTCCTGAGCAATTCAAACTGCGCTATTGTCTAGATACATACATTTTGTGCAGTTGGAAAGCTGGGACTGTGGTGGCCACGTCAGGACTCAGAAGACGTAGTGCTTTGTTGGTTGGTGTGAATTGGACAAGTAAAAGAAAAGGTCTGTTTCCCGGTCTTGGCATTCGCATGTCTGTTTTTGCCTCTTAAAACTGTGCAGGTCTGAGCTCTCCCCAGAAGATAGTTTAAAGTGGTAACCTTGGGTGGAGATGCAGTATCTGTTTTCATTTTAAGGGACTTGTAGGTACTTTTTCTTTCAGTGCAGTGAAAGAGAAAGCATGCTGGAAACACGGGACAGAAAGAGCTTACACATTTACCTTCATTAACAATGGTGGCGCAAATGTAGTGTATATATATATACAGCACCAGATTCTGTTAATAATGATTAAATGGATAAGACAGATGAAGCTTTATGTTATGCAAAATGTTTCCATTTGGTCTCTAACACAGATGTCAGGTCACTTTGTCGTGACGCTGTCATACATGCCAGGCAAAACAAATTAGTGTCCCATTTGCATTCTCTCCATTTTTAAAAAAACTCTCATCAGCTGATTTCATGAATGCTGACACATGAAAACATACGCGCACACACACACACACACACACACACACACACAAAGCACTCACTTTTCCATAACCTTTAAACCTTTTTTATGCCCTCATTCAGGCCTCATTCACCCCTTTCCAGTTTAACAGATCATTTACAAGTTGTTGTGCTATTAATGATTGACTCCAATTACGTAAGACCGAAGGCAAAATCCAGCACTTCTAGTCTTACAGTGTCTCAGTGGTGTACAATACAACAGTAATCACTCAGTAGGGGTAAGTAGGGCACTCAGTGGGATGTTCGGGGACACACATCTCCCGGCTTCATTTACAGATTTTAGAGTGCATCTATGGCAGATAGTCTATACACAGGTTTCACACACGCTTTCAAGCTATTAAAGTGAGGAAGTGTCATGAGGTAGTGATACTTCAAACAAAATCTATGCAGACATGCAATAGCAGAGTTTGAGGTTTTGCTCTAAGGAAGTGTTTTCGTGCAAACGTTGCTGCTGAGTCGTATGAACGTAAAAAAGCAGAGGATTGAAAGGCAGGGCCGAGTGTGTTATGTAAACTGGTGCTAGGTGCCGCTGCCCTTACTCACCACTTATTGTGTATATAGCCAATGACTGAAGATGGTATTTTCCCACGTAGCCCCTGAACTCCATGATAACACAGTATGTTTAATAATTGGACGACGCACCACAGTTGTTTATACTCTAGACTGTTTACAGACGTATTTACACAGATACAACTATGCAGACCTTTTATGTAATGAACTCCTGAACTGATTTGTATTCATAAAGCTTCAGATGCAGAGGAGGACCCCAGGCATGTCACAACCTGAGAAGTGCGAACACAGCAGCTTGATGAGCTAATTCCATCTCCCCAAGTTTATCATTTGAAGCCTACTCAAGTGTGTCGTCTGTCCTTTTTTGACTGTGCTCCAGAGCCGCAAAAAAGTGGGCCGTCCATGTGTTTCAGTCTGCTTTTAGCCGTGTGTTGACTGTAGCTAGCTGTGTGTTATGGTGTGTCGGGGGTATCGAAGCACGGAGCACATTCTTTCCTGTTGATGACTCATGTCCTGGGCATGGTACTGACTGTAAGTGAGGCCTTGGGGAACTACAGAATACACACACACACACACACACACACACACACACACACACACACACACACACACACACACACACACACACACACACACACACACACACAGATTCACTCAAACCACCAGACCGTTTGCAGAGGATGTAGTTAGCAGCGTGCTTAAAATCCAAAAGTTAACAGAAATTTGCATGCATGCAAGCTCACAAAGCCCACAAACATGTCCTCACTGTGTTATCCCACTAGACAGGGATGTGCCTGACTCACACATATTGCACACACACACACACACACACACACACACACACACACACACACACACACACACACACACACACACACACACACAGACACACACCTCAGTTTACCACACACTAAGTCTTTGATAGTGTGTAAGACCCACAAAGGGAGTGGCTAAAAGCTTGAGGTTTAACATACACATTCACACGGTCAGGTTGGGGCCTGTCATTTGTGGCAAAGAAAGGAATGAATGTTACATCACAGTGAAAATGTGACGTTCTTTGCTCCACGTATACATGCAGAAATACGTAAACTGAAACAAAGTCATTCAGTTACTTTTTAATACTAGTTTGCTTGAAACCAACAGCAGGATTTTATATTACCGGGGAGCCTTTTAAAGTCTCTAGAATGACATGTTCTATAAGGCCTGCTGACATCTTTTGCACATGGACTAATATGATTCATTTTGCATGGGAAGTAGGTGGTGGGCATTCTGATGATTTTAGATGTTGACTAATCTTGACGGCATCCACAATCAACTTTTCTGATGAATAGCAGATCCATTCTTCATGTCATGTCACGAACAAAGCAATAGAGTAATGTAGACAACTAAATGGATATGCTGATTGGATAAATTACTTCACACGGCTCTTCCTTGGGTGATGTAAACAATGCAACATGTGTTATAGCTAGCAACATTCAGTTTTCTGTTGGAGTTGTGAATACTTGCAAGTTGTTAAATTATGATTATGTTATCTTTTGGCTTCTGTTTACAACTTCTAAATTAAACTCATGTTTTATTCACCATTTTGAAACCTGTGTAGTATCTTTAATGCAATCTTGTGTTTTTAATGGTGTACATGGAGACATTCAGAGGCTATTTCAAGTCTGACTATAGTCTACACAGTATTTAAGATTGTGATATAATGTTTTTGGCCAGATCACCACCTGTAATATGAAGAGCCTCCTCTATGTTTTATGGGTCACCTGGTGGTACAATACTGGACGATACATGAAACATGATGTAAAACGACCTCCATGTCTGCCTAAACTACCACTGTGGTCCATTTCTTGTCTAACCCTATAATTAGACAATATTTAACCTTTATTGAGCCAAACAACATACTGTACATCTTTTACTATGTCCAGTCAATTAACCACTTTTCAGACAAGTCAGTTTCACATGAATTCAGTGCAAGTTGGATGTGGCTATTGACGTAGAAGTAGTCTCTGGAGTCATAACTTATGCTATGAAATTACTCTTATTGTTCTTATTATAGCCTTCTCTTGTCCCTCGTCGCATTCCAGAGGAACTCTTTTTTTTCAATTTTCATGCTCACATGCTTGTTTACAAATGGTTATTTAATCATGTAGCTTGTGTGGTACACCCATGGTTATTAACATTGAATAAAAACATTTAGTGTCTGTGCATATGTAGCTGCAATTTTTCATAGCAGACACATGACTCCTCATGGCACAAGTTGAACCCTGAACCGTGTGTGCATGAGAGCTCCTGATAAGGGCTGTTGTGTTTTTGTCTCACTTCCTTAAAACAAGGCTAACTTGGACTGTGGGAATTTTATATCCTTAATTAGGATATTCGTAGTTAGTCAGACACACAGTGAGTAAGTGATTCCTCTCTGTTTTTATCTGTCTGGCCCTGTGTGCTGATCCTGTTCTCTTTTAAAACCAGTGACACCTTTGTGCTGCGTCGACATCATTTTGTTTTAACCTTTCCCTGCAGTGCTGACTGTTGTGGCGTGGCCTTCAAAGGTCAGAGCGATGCTCCCGGCGGTGCAGCTGTGATCTCCGTTGCTGCAGTTTCCACAGAAACGAGACGACGGACGGCAAAAAGCAGCAGTCAAGTCGCAAAAAGATGACATCACCGTCACCCACTCACAGTGACAGCAGCGGCTCCTCTAAGCATGACAGTAACCAGGTGTGCGTGTGTGTGTGTATCTGTGTCTCTGCTTTTGCTGTGTGAACAAAAAGTGCTTGCAGCCACTGTTAGCATTGTTTTTCTTCCCAGCTGACCTCACATTTTCTGAATTTCAATGCACCATGTACCATGACATCCCAAAGGCAATGAAACAGGTCTAATATTTGAGCTGTGTGTGTGCATAAGTCTCTGGGTCTTTGTTGTTTATTTTAATGCGGGCTGTTCTCTGTGACCAACCCTTCAAGTGTTCCTAGAAATACAAACCTCACTAATTAAACATTGAAAGACAGGAAAATGCTTTTTTATAATAACCAGTATTTCAGTCGGAACTGCAATGCCCTTAGACAGTGATGTTAAAGCTATTAGTGCTGTTCATATTGGGCTGCTCCTCCTTATCTTAAGGGAAAGAAATGTATTTCTCTCAAGAACTCATACAGTCTCGCTCCTTTGTCTCCCTCCAGGACAGCTGGGAGATTGTGGAGGGGCTCAGGGGGGTTCCTGCCAGCATGCAGGAGCCTGACAGACAGGAGGGCTTCTTGCTCAAGAGGAGGAAATGGCCCATGAAGGGATGGCATAAGGTGAGGCATCTCCAGCTCTGTTAAAGGCTCCGACAACAACAGCATCGAAACACTTCTTATTATAGAACACTGCTGTGGCCTTTTATTGAACCAGAGACCTATTTTTCCTTCATTGCTTTGATACAAGGTGTTACAGGGGTTGCTTATATTTTGAGGTTAGAAATGTGTGTTCTCATGGTGTCAGGAGTGCTATCAATATGTCCAAAATCAATTTACTTATATCACTACTTTATGTTATATCTTATTGTTATTATGTTACATGAATGTGTCATTAAATGAGAATAGATAGTCAGAATACTTTATTCCCGCTGTTACTATAAATAAACCAGCAATACTTTGAGTCCTTCCCGAATGTCCAAGAGTCGCGACCTGCTGTCTTATAATACCTCAAAGCTATTTCCACATTTCCTCCTCTTCCTTCTTTCCATTCGTTTCATTCCCAGCTGATTTTACTGTAACCCTGACTCATCTCCCTCCCCCTTCTACTCCCTCTGGGAGCGCTCATGCATACCTGGAAACTTCAGCCTTGCAACATGATTGAATTGCCTCTTTAATAGGCAGTATTGTAACTGACAACAAGGTTTCAATTAGTTTCAAAGTGCCTTGTCAGTGTATTCTTTTGTGTTGTAAAACTGTAAGTTATGGTTATGTCTATACATGGTCATCATATATACTGTTAATCACTCATTTTACTGCTGCTGCTGTTAAATTTTGATGGTGAAGTCAACGGAAAGTGATTTTATTGTATTTGCTTTTTTTTTTTACTGGTGTTATGCACAATTTGTATAGCTATCAGGCAGGAGCATGAACAAGTGAAGGCATAATCATTCCTGTGAATAAGTACTGATCAAGTTTGTCTTCTTCCCACTTAGAGATACTTTGCATTGGAGAAAGGCATATTGAAGTATGCAAAGCGAGGAACAGATGTAGGTATCACCTCTAGAGCACCATCTGTCATTCTTGTCTGCAGACGCGTGCTAACAAAGTGTTTTGTTCACAGCTGAAGAAGGGAAAACTTCACGGCTGCATTGATGTCGGCCTCTCCGTCATGTCAGTCAAAAAGAAAGCTATGTGCATCGACCTGGACACAGAAGACAACATATATCACCTAAAGGTAACTCTTGAGGCTCACATTAGTTTTGTTTGAATTCAGTGTGATTTAGTGTCATCTCTCTCTCTCTCCCAAAGGTGTACAGTGTACAAATGTCTCAACACCTACACACTTTCTCTTTCTTTTACTCTTTCTGTTCGTGCAAAGACTCTAATAGCAGCTTTCCCCATGTTACTGCAGCTGATTTGATCTTCATGTTACACAGGTGAAGTCTCCAGAGCTGTTTGAGGAGTGGGTGTCAAAGCTGCGTCATCACAGACTGTTTCGGCAGAATGAGATTGCCATGTATCCCCATGAAAGGCACCTCTTCCACCCCCACGCCGCGTCCTCCCCGTCCCTCAATGACTCACTGAGAAAAGTAAGTTGTCCCAGTCCTCTTTGTAGGAAAGCATTAAAGTCTTGGTTGCAACTTTAAATTTGCTGCTTTAGGGTTTAGGTTATGCTAGGTTGTTAGCCAAATGGTCTCTGATCTGTCTCAAACAGAGGACTACTCTCACCAAGCAGGCGTCAGTCCACCAGACAAAGGTCACTTCCTGGCTCCACTCCTCGGAGGACATGAACAAATGCTGCAAAGGTTGGTTTCTGTTTGTTTGTCAATCCATTACCAGCCACTCTGCTTCATCAACAGTTTTTTCCTGTCTGTATGCAGTGTATCTTGCATCTTATCTTTAATCACCGTGCCTGCACACACTCAGGCTTTCATCTAATGATAATATTGCTTTCACTCAGACTTGGAGGAATGTGAATCGTATCTACTCGAACTCAACCTGCTGCTGAAGAGCATGGAGGTCCTTCACCGCACATACTCAGCCCCAGCCATCAGTGCACTACAAGTAAGCACACACACATAGGCTAAGTTAACCCTTAAGATTCTTTTAATACCTTTTTAGCCAATCTGGTCATCACTAGAAGTTAATGTCTCTGTTCCTTTTGTTAAAACAGGCGTCTACTTATGATATTCCGAAAAAGGAGAAGAGGCCAAGGAGATGGCGATCCAAGAATAACGGCAAAGAAACTAAAGCCACACTACAAGTAAATGTACAGCTTGTTATTTACTTGCTGATATTAAATACTAATTCATTCACCAGAGGAATCAAAGCTTAAAAAAATTGTATATAGCTCTTCACCTTCATTCCTATTTGTGCCCCAGGTCCCAAGCTGTATCTCCTCCAAGTCCCCTCGCCTGCACGCCTCCAACCCCAATCTCTCCACTACTGAGCCCAACACCCAAGAGGTCTGCCCTGAATCCCCAGACTCGCCTACAGACGTGTCTCGTCTACAGGAGGACTTCTGCAGGCTGGCTATCAACAGTGAGTGTCTGCCCAAGTCTGCCAAGAAGATTCTTTTGCCATAGAAAGAAAAAGATGCTTTTTTTTTGTATGTGTTTGCTTCTATATGGTGCGATAGTTTCCATGACAACTCTGTAACTTATGTGTCTCTCTCTGTTTTTTTCTGTGTATGGAAAATGTTCCTATCTTCAGTCCACACCACATTGAAATCAGCCTTTAGTTCCCTGTCAGCAGAAAAAGACAGGCTGAGGCACACCATGGACATGCAGGCTCCCCAGCCAGCGCAGGTCATTGGCTTGAAGACCGCCTATGCTTCAGTGAGTCACAATGCATTGGTTCTGCATGGTTACACCACAAACATAAACCACTGTACATGTCTAATTTCTTTCAACTGGTTTCTTATCATCTTATCAGGAATGTCCAGGTGGCTCTCACTCGTTGGTCCACCAGGCGTCCAATGAGAGCAAAGCATCCATCCCGGAGTCGATATCAGAATTCTTTGACGCTCAGGAGTACCTCCTCTCCTCCTCCTCCTCTGAGGTCTGACATTATTTACTACATCGTTCTTCTGGGTTTAAAAACAATTGCAGTGATCCAATACTCTATGATCTGATCTATATCTATAATCTATGAATCATTAAGGATATAAAATATGATTGAAATGAAGATATACCGTCCATATTTTCCCAGAGCATAAGGTGATTTCTTTGAATAAAACAAAACTCAAAGATATTCAATTTTAAAACAGAGTAAAACAGCAAATCTACACATTTCAGAAACTGACATGAGCAAATGTTTCACATATTGATACATGATTTAAATGATTAACAAATTATAAAAATTGTTTGATCATATTTCTGTTGATCAACTAATAATATAATAGACTATTTGTTTCAATACCATGTTATCTTTTTTATTATTACTCATTAGTCCTAAAATTGGGTTTAGCCTCACACTTCCATTTTTAACAGAACAAATAGTTGCTTCTTGTCACAACAAATTAACTGAACACTGGGTGCATTTAAAAAAAAATTCTATCCTGAAGATGCAGAGACTTTTTTGGTTTGTATGTCCTTTTATTCTGTGCTTTCTGGTTGCTCACTGACCTTTCACCACTGACTGTCTATCTCCAGGTGTCCGACGATGACTCGTACATCAGCGATGTCAGTGACAGCGTCTCCATGGACACCTATAGCAACGAGGGAGGCAGTGAGAGGCACAACTCGGGTACATAATACAGTAACACGTTGACAGACATATCAACTCATTCAGCACAGAGACAGATGGAGACAGTGCAGAAAGACCTTATTCTGTCAAAGAGAAGCAGGGCTTATCTGTCTGTCTGTGACTAAGCCTCTAAATGTGTTTTTCAGAGAGTATCAGCATCAAATTATTATATTTAGAGTCAGAGAAATTAATCATTTGCTTAGAGAATGTGTTGAACATGACCTCTAACTTCCAGACGTGTTTACAAACTCAGTACCATGTTTCATTATACAGTATGTGACCAAGCATCTGTGAACAGACATCATTAACTCACTGCTGCAGATGGTGTTTGCTGATGGTGTTTATATAAACCTGTTTTCTATATGGAGACCAAGGATGGAAAATCTGTATATTAATAAGATGGTTCAGTTTCACATAGAAATGTTTTTTTTCTTTATTAGTAAGTTAAACTTGTCCAGCCCATCGGGTAAAAGACTAATTCAACTAAATTTTAAGATACTTGTTGTTTGAGCACTTTAGTATTATTTATTTCACAATTTTACCCTTTTCAAAGTCTTATATTGTACATATATGACCAGTTTTTCTGTATTATGATAATAAATAGTTAGTGTTTGTAAATTTGTTCTATATATTTGAATTTGAATATTGTCAGTGTTTCTGCCTGAATATCCTTACTTGTCATGAAAAAATAAGTTAAAAAAAAAACAAACAAACAAAAAACAATATTTAGTTCATGATGGAACACTACAAGGTGTCAGTGAAATGTATGAAAATGAATTGCTTCATAACTATTTTAAGTTGTGTGAAAGAAGTTTAATTTGGGGTTTTAAATGCCACTTCTGAAGCCATTCGAATCATACATCATATTCTCATTTCCATCATTCCAAACATTTTTTACTGTAGACATCTGATTTTAGACCAGCAGTACATTCAAGAAACCATTTTGTCTCACTTGACTAGATGTTTAACATATTTTTCTCTGCTTCTGTCTCATCACTGTCCATATTTCTCCTCCTCAGTGAGCAGCGTGGTGCCCCTGATTCGTCGACGTTCCACGCTACCCTCTACCAGTCCCACCAGCAGCGTGAGCCTGTGGAACATCTTGAGAAACAACATCGGTAAGGACCTGTCCAAGGTGGCCATGCCGGTACAGCTCAACGAGCCACTCAACACCCTGCAGAGGCTGTGTGAGGAGCTGGAGTACAGCGAACTGCTGGACACCGCCAACCAGACCCAGGACCCTTACCAGCGCATGGTGAGAGGAAATAACTTCATTATAACATTGTATTATCCAGAACATACCTGAACTAAATATAGAGCTTACCAAAGCACTTCAGATAGTGTCATGTACACACAGTTGTTTATATGCCTACAAAAACTGTCCTCATTTAACCCTAAATCATTCTCTTATATTAACACAAGACATTTAGGAGGTTCTAGCGTGCGAAAAGCAAAAATATTTATGAAGTCTTCTGAAGTGCTTGATATCAAAAGCAGACACAGCAGAAGATGAACATCAGAGAAGCCGTAGCAAAGCATGAGGATGAGTAGCCAGCGTGTTTTGAGTTCAGCGCTTTTCCTCAGGCAGCTCTTTGAAGGCTACTCTGATGTTCTGTTGCTCTGTGTGCACTTTTATCAGAGGCGTTAATAAATGTTTTATTTTTTGCAAGCAAGAAACTCTCAATTGTCTTGTTTATTTCTCCCTGGGCCTGTTTGGAAGACTGATTTCCTGGACTATTTTACGCACACTTGCAGTGTTTTGTTGTCTGTGTATAACACGTTTTTCCCATATTATTTATAATATCTGGTTTGCAGCAATGATTTGTATGTCAATTGCGGAAAGTCTATTAATGTCTATTATAGTGTATAATTGTGTGGTATGTATTCCCATGTAGGATGGACCATTTTACAGGAAAATAGAAAAATTGTGTCATGTCCTAAATTGGGATGCCTCACCTCTACATACCGAAGAATATACTACATAGTATATACAGTATTAATGTGTTGAAATAATTGTTCTTACTTGAATGCACAGTTTAGACCTTGGTTCATGTAAACACAGAGTCTGAATTGCATTGTGGCCTCACACATTCAAAGGCACAATAATACCTTCACAATCCTATGTTTACAGTCCCATATTCACATGAAAACAAAGTGTTTACAGACACACATGTCAATGCCTTGAGTACCCATGTTTCAACTCAAATCCGACAATTCTTGTCTGGTAACACAGGGCTTATATTCATCCATCCTCTCTGATTTTTTTTACACAGGTGTATGTTGCTACGTTTGCAATAACTGCATATGCCTCCTCCTACCATCGAGCAGGAAGCAAACCCTTTAACCCGGTCTTGGGGGAGACGTATGAGTGTGACAGACCTGATAAGGGCTTCAGGTTTATAGCTGAACAGGTAGAAGTCACACAGTTTACAACACACTGCATTTGCCGAGTGGCTGCTGCTCAGTTTACTGCGCTATACAGTAATGTTTAATACAAAAAACAAACATTTTGAAAAGTGATTTTTGATCCAAGGTGTTGCATATACATCTTTATGTAATTAAGTTAAAGGTGCTACATTTAGTATTTCCAAACACTGATATGTAACTCTCAATTGTGACACCATTGACCGTTGTCTCATGTCTGAATCAATCAAGACTGTGTGCACTGGAGGAATAGCGCCCTCTTCTGTTTCAATGCTTTAAAGCAATTCACCAGACATCTTACAAAATCAAACCCACTAGCAAACAACCCAGAGCAGTGAATATGTGCACTGGCCAACTGTTCCACTTTTCTCTTCCATGGTCTTATTCACAGTAATTGTACTGATCCCTCAAAATAAATGTGGTAATTGTTTACCTTTTTGTTTTTGAAAAGTTTATGACAAATGAACAGGACTGTGGCAAAGCTTTTCATGAACTTCATCTTATCTTTTATTTCTCAGGTGAGTCATCACCCACCTGTGTCAGCATGTCACTCTGATTCAAGGAACTTCACCTTTTGGCAAGGTGAGTAGGAGAGTGCATGTTTGGAAGAAACAAGGCATATTCCCTCTGTCTGACTGCATTTACAAGTAGATTGCACCACTGCCACTACAGCTTTCTTCCTGATCATTTGTTACATGCTGTTGGCTATATTTAAGGTTAAAATAGGTGTTGTGGAAGTTTAGCCAATATCTAATATGGCATTGGTGATCATGCTGTAACTTTCCATAGTGTAAGTTAGTGCTTGATATGCATAAATGTACAGTAACTAATTACTGTGAAAATGCTACTAATCTGACCTAATTTGTTAATTTTGGACACTGATCAGCCGTTGGTGGTAAAAGAAACTGCAGGCTATGACCTTGTTTGCATTTCCCTCTGTGCACATGAATAAAGAAGCTGGTTTATAAAAAGACATTATTGTTTGCTAAAGAGGACGAACCTTGGAGATTTTAATTAAGATGAAATGGTAATTTTCATGTTCATTAGCACTGATCTGTTATTTTGTGATCCTCTTTTAGATGTTCGATGGAAAAATAAATTCTGGGGCAAATCCATGGAAATAGTTCCCATGGGAACCACCCATGTCACACTACCTGCGTAGGTCCTTTGCTTATGTGCTTCCTGTATGGTGATGTGTGTTTGCATGTGAATGAGTTGTTTTACTTGTATACTGTGTTAGTATGTTTAACATAAGCATGTGTACATTTTCCAGGTTTGGGGACCACTACGAATGGAACAAAGTGACATCCTGCATTCATAACATCCTGAGCGGTACACGCTGGATCGAACACTACGGAGAGATGGCCATCAAAAATATCAACAGCAATGACTGCCAGTGTAAAGTGACATTTGTGAAGGTTTGTTAAGAAAACACTGATATTTAATAACTATCTGTTGTGTGTTGATAAAAGAATGCCACAAATGATTTTCAGAGGGAATAAGTTGGGTAAAATTAGTTTTTCTTAGTTTAACAATGTGGAAAAATTCTTAAGTCATTGCAGCATGTGACTTGCTCCTTCAGTGGATTTCCTGTGTAGACATTGTACCTACTGTTGTTTCTTACCTGTTAGTGTATTAGCTGCTGTCACATTCACATGAACCTCTGTCAGTCTCTTATAATCATTATGTTTGGCTGGTGTTTAGCATCTGATTTTAGTTTTGTCATCTTCTTATAAGACACTTATTATGGGTTTGTTCCTTTGTCAAAAAAACAAACAAATTGCTGTTTCATTTAGTGCAGTGTTGCCGGTTCAGACAGACATGCTCACACTCTGTATGATGCAACACGGTGTGATAAGCTTTCAAGGCAAACGGCAGCATCTGCTGGACAAAAACGAGTACTGAATTTCAAATAATTAAAACAAACATGGAAAACCAGGCAGCATGAATCAAATCCTCTTAAACAGTTACATAACTCACACAGTATTTATTACTTGATACTTTTGATGTCAACTCCCATTTTGTATAATAATATTTCCTCCTTCTTACAT
This sequence comes from Scomber scombrus, assembly GCF_963691925.1. NCBI lineage: Eukaryota > Metazoa > Chordata > Actinopteri > Scombriformes > Scombridae > Scomber > Scomber scombrus. Next base: position 18,971,132 of record NC_084985.1, read on the forward strand.
GTACAAGTGATTGCCCTCTTTCTTTTCAGGCAAAGTCTTGGAGCTCTACAGTGAACGAGATAGAGGGCGTGGTTACAGATTCAAATGGAAAAGTGGTACACTCAATTTTTGGAAAATGGCACGAGTCCATTTTTCAAGGGGACCCGCCATCTGCCACGTGCATCTGGAGAGCAAGTGAGTCATTGATCCCTGGAAATTTTACTTGGAAAGTTTTTACATCAGGGCACTTCAGTCAAACAACAAAACAGAGCTTAATGTGTGTTTGTGTGTTTTTAGACCCCATGCCAGTGGACCAAGAGCAGTACTATGGCTTCACCCAGTTTGCAGTGGAGATGAATGAGCTAGATTCCACTTTAAGACCTCTGCTGCCCCCCACAGACACACGCTTCCGGCCGGACCAGAGGTTGGGAAACTGTTTATCTGCCTGTTATGTTGAATGATGACTGCCCATTTTAGAAACTTTATACTTTATTGTTTTTATTAATTTTTGTCATATATTCTAACGCAACTGATGACACCTTTAAGTGACAGTAGTTTAAATGAGATAAAGGCTGACTAGTTAGACTGACTAATTGCTTGTGGAAGAGCATGATTTTGTTGACAAAGTCTAATCAAGCCCATGTAGATTGAAGCAGTAAATGTCTAAAATATGAGTGTAACCATAGCAACAGGCCCCACAGTTAAGAGCCACAGGAATGAAGTCATCAATATCAACGTCCACTCAGACAGAATTCATATGAGTAAGATACAATAAACAATTCGGTTTGGATGAGTAACAGTGATATAAAAGATTATTTAATGGCAACATACTTTAATTAGTGTAAAGAAGTATAAATAGCATAAATACAATATTTTAGTGGAATAAATGTCAAAGAAATTTGACAACCTTTTATGTAAATGCAATCTGCAGATTCTATACCAAAATCCTGTAATATCTCTTTTTAAATTGCATTTACAACAGTATGTTTTACATATTCTTCTACACAATGGTCAAGGCTTGACATAAAAAATACATAAATCCCACTACTACTGTTACTACTACCCATAAGCCAAAGTTTTCCTGTTTGTGAGGTGGAAAAGATGGGATGAATGGTGGACGGTGTTCTAGTAGGAACACATTTCTGCTGTCCCCCTGCTGTCCTGACTCACTCACTCTGTCTTCTTTGTCCAGGCTGCTGGAGGAGGGGAACACAGAAGGAGCAGAGGAGCAGAAACAGAGGATAGAGCAGCTCCAGAGGGAGAGGAGGAAAGTGCTACAGGACAACAATTTGACACATCAGCCACGTTTTTTCAAGTATGCTTCTGTTTACTTATCTGTGTGCATGTGTCTTTGTGTTACTTCACAATTATCTCAGAAGTAGTGCCGTTTTTTAATTCAATCTTTATATAACCAGGCGAGTACCATTGATATTACAAGATCTCTTTAGCGAACCCTGGCCTAGATACCAGCAATAGTGTTTCTAGCAAACATTCAGCAACATTTCAACAACATTAAAAACACATAAAACAAAAAATGATTTAGTTCCACCTAAGAAATACAAAATACAGCTCTCTTACAATCCTATATGTTATCAATGGGACCTTTTAATCTAAATAAAAACAAAACATCAGGAGTAATTTTATGCTAAGCAAATAACTTTTCTGACATGAACTTATCAATAAATGTTCTGAAAAACATAAACACACAAGTGGGAAACACTATATTATAATCTGTTACTGAGTGATGTAACATCAAACTTTGGTCATTAAAACAGTTTTGTGTTTTGCTGGCAGGAAGTCTAAAGATGACACGTGGGTGAGCAACAATGCGTACTGGGAGCAGCGCAGAGACCCTGGCTTCAGCAAAATGGACTTCCCTGTGTTGTGGTGACCTCTAGATTTAACCAGACTTCTCCACTGCAACTTATCATGGAGAGGGAAGTTTAAAACTGACCTGAGACCAGCTCTAAAGTGTTGTGACCTGGTTAATATGAATCACTCCATGTCACGGTCACCCAACAAATATGGACTTCTGCTTCCTCTTTCATGACCAAGCAGAGCCTGTAGTACTTCTGTTGGTTTTGTTTCTGTTTATAATGGTTATCATTAAGGGTACATGTTTGTCTTGTCATTATCAATCGCTATTATGTACATGGTGTTGGTGTAGACTAAAAAATTCTATCGTTATGTTCTATTGCGTCTCAGCATTTACCAAAGTGCCTTTTATTGTAGTGGTGCATTCAATCAACTGCTGTAGCAGTTATGCAAAACACTTTTTATTTAGAGACTTTAAAACCCCTTTTGGATGATGTCAGTATGGATTCCGGACTACTGGAGAGAACAGGATCAGGACTGGAAGTGAACTTTTTCAAAATGTCAAAAGTTGCTCAAGCTTTTATCTATCCAGTTAACATCATGACTCCAGGATTATGATCAGATGTTCTTATTATAAAAGAGGGACTTCAGCCTTTGAGTATGCTGCCTTGTTTTAATCATGTCATGACTGTCATAAGACTGTGGATAGAGTTTATCACTGAGGTAAACGGCAATAATAAACCACATTCATAGAAGATATTAAACTGTACAATGAATGGACAAGTCATGTTGCGTCACACTGTTTTTGTATGACGGATAAGCCACTGTTTGAGTTATTTGCTAGTTTATGTCACTGCTACAAAAGGGAAATCTCTCCAAAAGGTAAGTAATGATCACCAAAAAGTATGTTGAATACCAGTCAAGACAATTAAAAGCACTGAAATTACCTTACAAAATAATTGAACGATGACAAACAGAAACATTTTTTATTTATTTTATTTTATTTGGCCTAACCTAAGTATAGTAATAGTTCTTATCAAAGCCTTCTTCCTGTGAGGTAACAGCGATAACCGTTGCACCGCCGTGCCAGCCTAATGCCCCCTAACGCTGCATCTTCTTCAGGATCTTCTCCAGCGGGGGTCTGTCTTTCACTGGGATGACCCTTTTCCACAGACCCATGAACTCCCTCTTTTGAACCAGTCCCTGGAGCATCATATGGCCATAGTGCCTGTACAGACATACATTTTTCAATTAGCACTTGAAAGTAAAAGCACACTGAACTGAAATATATAAGACTTATTGTGACTGAAATACATTTTTCACAAGAGCTACAAACACTATATCATGCAAAATTGAGTCACTCACCTGACTTCTGGGGCAGCATCAACAGCCATTTTACAGACCGCAAAAAGGTAACGCTCTGCAAAGGTCTTTCCTGCTGACAAGATGCGATCCTCTCCAACAATGTCCGCCAGCTGGCGGAGGTGCTGGGCTGTGCTCCCCCTCACTGCAGCACAAAGGTGTCTGAGGAAGAAAAAAGAAAGGGGAATGTGAGAAAAAGCCAGCAACTATGAATTTCATTTACTTTAAATGTTGCTTTTACTGCACTTGCTACTAAATTCTGATTAGTTTATGTCTTCTTACCTCAGACCTGTGTTGAGGAGAGCCGTAATGACTCTACTAGGACTGCAGCCTTCCACAAGCGCATCCAAGGCAAGGTTGGCCTGCTTGTGAATGAAGGTAGCTGTTGTTTGTGCCAACTTCAGGAGCAGGACTCGGCCTGTCGTCTCTACCATTGAGTCCATTTCCTTCCCCAGGTGAAGATGGAGGTCACGGATGGTGTCCATTGCTGCACAGGCCACATTTGAGCGCAGATTGTTCACCTAAATAGTAAGAAAGAACATCAGTCAGTACTTGTGTGTACTGTATAAGTAGATGAGCTTGTAGGGAAATGAGAACTGCATACAACACAAAGACAAACAGTAACATATCTACAATACCTCTTCTGTGAGGGCCTGGCAGACGTCATGCAGTTTAGTCTGCAGAACTTGCGGATGGTGTCTTGCCAGAGCTTGAATGGATTTTAATCCCTCCATTTTCTTCACCCTGTTTAAATGACATGTTTGAACAGTGTTAGTCAATGCTTCAGAAACATACCACTGGATATACTGTTTAAAATGTTTCTCTACACTTATGTAGTGTCAGTATCTTACCAGTCATCTGATTCAAGCTGCTTGAAGCAGAGGGACAGGCTCTCTGTAGGCTTGTCCAGAGGCTGGAGCTCTTCCTGACAGGCTCCTCTGTGAGGCTTTTGGAGGCGAAGGTTTGTCCCACGACGAGGTTCTCTCCTCTTGGTAGGAACGGCTTTTGTCGGAGGTGATGGAACAGCAGGGGTCCTTGCTGCTGCTGTCTCATTGGGAGCTGCTGTCCTCTTAGGAGCTGCTGTCCTCTTGGGGACTACTGTCTCTTTTGGAGCTGCTGTCTTTCTAGAGGCTGCTGTGGTACGAGGTACAGGGAGGTTGATGAGCTGGCATTGTTGCACTAACTCGTTAACCTTACCCCTATACGTCTGCAACTTGCATCCATCAGCTATCTCCTTGACTGTTGAGATTTAAAAAGAAAATAGTTATTATGATTGAAATTTTAACCTCTTTGCTATAATTACAACTTTACCTATTTCTAATCAAGTTCTCATAAAGACAGTTGTTATCACTCAACGGTATGAACTTACATGCTCCACTGAGGTTTGCAGACATCACCGGGAGACGAGATGCTCTCCTGCTTAATGGAGCTGCTGTGGGAGGGGGAGTAGGGGTGAAGGGTGAAGGGATGGGGGTCTCTATCTGTGATAAACACCTCAGTTCACTGGGAGTGTGTGTGTCCACAGAGCTGAGGCTGTCCACAGAGCAGATGGAAGTGACTGGGCTTAGGTTCCTGGCTTCTAGCTTTGCCAGTTTACAGGCAATCACTGCTGCTTCGCTGCCCAGATGCAACTTCTCCTCAAAGAAAGGGTCCTCATCATTCCACAGTTCATCCAAATTTGAGGGTGGCTCCAAAACGTTCCTTATCCTCCTTCCTCGCAGAGAGGATCCAGGGTTCCTTCTGGGTGAAGCTGGGGCCTGAGGTGAGGGGAGGGTCTTCTGCTTGGAGAGTCCCATTCTCTCCAGAACTGCATTGTAGCGGGTTTCCAGGGAAGTGCACAGTTTCTCTGCACTTTCCATCAGTGAAGCCCTGTGAACCCTTTCAGCTTCCTGGACCCCAGAGTGAGTGTTGAGGCCATGCTCTCTCCTGTGGGTCTCAAGTGCCTGTGAAAAGAATATACATTGAGTCAATTGGGAATAGTTACAAAATGTAATTGTATTATAATGACAGGGCCATTATATTATATTATATTAATCAATGGGTACTACACTCCAATAAATTTGGTATACTTTAAATATATATCTTTGCATACAGCATTGCATTATACTAAACTACACTATGTCACTTGGTACACTTATCTCTGAAAACTACATGTTTAAAACTAATATAACAAATATATGTTTGTCACATAATGCAAAAAAGTTGAATAAAAACCGTATAAGTACAGTATGGTATAAAGTTTCCCTAATATACTAATATGTTATTTTATTCTGATACATAACATTACTATACACATTAATCTAAAAATGACTGACAGTTGGTTACTTACATTGTGATAATTGAAGCTGTTCTGCTGTTGCAGGAAGGTGTTTGATGTGTTGCGGTTAGCCATGAGTATCAGAAAGATAACTGGGACTAAATCGTAAACAAGTCGTAACAAAACTGCGAGTAGTTTCTCTCAACAAGTTCAGTGTTAATCTGACAGGATCTGTATTCTGTTCTATAAGAAGGTTTTCAGGTGATATACATTATGACATAGGAGGTGTGATGTCAGAGAGGAACATTGGTGATGATGATGTCATAGGCACTTGAAAGGAATGTTGATAATCAGCAGAAAAGCATTTTAATTTTTTTAAATTTATTTTTAAATGTATTTATTCAGAGCGTGTATAGTGTTAAACATACATTTTACCATTTGAGGCATTGTACCAATGTTATTTTATAGCTAATTTTCATCTGTAGGCCCTTTGGCTTGCCAATGGTTTGACAGATGAGTAGCTTTTAGCTTTTAAATCTGAGATCAAAATCAACTCAAAATGTACATATGATGATACATTTTCGTAAGAAGTGTTAAAAGGAAGTAACTACAGAATAACCTGCTGGTAATGTGCTTCTGTGTTTGAACTATGTGCTGCAAACCATTTTCAAACCTTATATGGGACTCTAAAGCTCTGTCCAGTTTGTTGTTCTGGGCAAGAGTTTCATGACAGAGCCACACCAATGATCAAACCTGTCTTGAAATCGTCCCAAAAACTAATCTAACGTTACTATTTTTATAATCAAATGATACCTGACAATTCACAAACGTTGTTTGCAGAAAATGTAACACACTCAAAGAGGAAAATTAACAGCTGAAGGAGGCACTTGGCAGCAGCTCAATCAGAAACAAAGCTTCACAGTTCCTTTTCTTTACTGGCCTGACCACTGTCACTTTTGAGTGGTTATTATCAAAACTGAAAGACTGTGTTGCAGTGATGCATGAAACTTTGATCCTGACAATCACCTGTGTTAATGAAACTGTGTTTGGGTGTAAGCTGGGGATGGGAATTTATAAGATTTGATACCAATACTTTTATCGATTCTGCTTATTGGTCCAATTCTTTATTGATCAAATTCTTCTCAACAATTCTTTGTGTGAAAAAGCAGCCCTACACAGGTTTTCAGTGACAACCCAACAGTTTTATTTTCTCCACCGTTTATCAATATCCTTCAGTTTTGGGGAGTAACTAGTTATATGAAACAACGTTACATCATTTAATTACAGAATGAATGTAACTGTAATCAGTTGGAGTTACTGATTTACTTTCACTGTAACACGATTTCATCCCCCACACTTTTTCCTGAGGTGGTCATTGATAAAATCAAATGAAGTTCCCCATACATGACCAGTGTTTGGGTCGTTACTCAAAAAATGTAATGTATTACACATTACTCGTTACTTAGTAATGTGTTACGTCACTAAATTACTCTCTGTGGAAAGTAATTACACTACATTACTTTTGCGTTACTCCTTAGCAACGCCAGTGATGTCGTGTAAAAATGTCAACAGATAAATACCACCTGATATACCACAGCTCCAGATAGATCACCAAAGTTTTCCTGTCTGATGACGGCAGTCCGTTCACTATTATCGGTACTTTGCTGAGTATGTTTCTGAAAGACGGAGATTAACGAACAACGAACAAGTTTTGGTTGCTTGGTTGGGGTCTCCATACACTCCGCTTCAGCGTCAAGATTCAAGATTTAGGATAATATTTTATTGTCATTCACTATAGCGTCCAAAATGCAAGGAGAACGAAATTACGAGAAAAGCTCTGTCAAAAACACATAGGCCCTAATGTGGGTGCGTAAGACTGATGTGGGTCCGGAATTAGCTTTTTGTTAGCATGAGAGGTCAGGTAGTTGTGCTGCAAGCGTGCATGAAAAGCACCTTTGATTATTTTTTCATCCGTCCAATCTATACATAAATATTTGAAGAACTAATGTAACGCAAGTAATACCATATTTGTTTGTTTAGTAACTGTTAATGTGATTACTGACTAACGTGTTAAATTACTGCATTACAGGTAAATGTAATGTGATTACAGTAACCCAACACTGATGAAGACCCACTGACCCACCAGGTCAGTGCTTCTATCACTTACAACTGGCTGTTGTTCAGTTCAGGGAATAACAGATCAGAGGTATAGAAAGACTGGTTTTAACTTTGTCTTGTTGTGATGTATCATCTAAGCTAACATTAGTCACTGAACATAAAACTAAATAGGCTATCCTAAATGTAAGCTAGTTTGTCACTAGTTGTGTTTTTTCGATTGTCATGGACAAAGAAGAGCATTCATGTTTAAAATATATAACAGTCTGTCTTATGCTAATGTGTTGCCTGTCTTATGGCAAAGTTTTAACCAGATTCATTTTTAATAATATACTAATCGTCAGTAAAGCTAATCGCTAATTAGCCACCATGCTAGGTTATCTCTATGTCCAGAAAGTAAACTCACATGGTTCATGCTGTTTTAAACCAAATGTCTAAGGAATATGTTGTTTAGATTTCATAATTTCACTCCTTATTTTAGTGAGTAATGTGTGTTTTGCAATTAACATAAGTTACAGTGAGCTATAGTTTGTATTGTGTATTAAATCTAGAGCACAGTTCTCTTTATTATATAGCTTAAAAGGGGCTCAGATTGTTGTAACTCGTGGTAGTTAGCCTGTGGGAACTAGTTGCAAAATTTGCACTCACTAGCCTATAATCACCTTTTTATCTGATATTCTCATGTTAGCTTTGAGGAAGACTTCAGATGAAGAGGAACTTCTTATTCTCTGTTGTTACTGGAGAGAAACTGACAGCTGCTGAAACATAACCTCCTGGACAACTTATGTCATTTCCCAATTAAAGACATATACATATAGTACATATATATATATATATATAGTACTCCTTGGATCCTTACTAAAAGAGAGTGTTTCAGTTTTACTAGTCCATGGACTCAGTAAGAACTCCTTTGTTTAAGGGCAATATAATACAGGTCCAGCTTGAACTTATAAATTAATGATAAACTTTTTAATCATTTGAATTTGAAGATACTGATTTGTTACCAAACCAGGGTTTGGTAAAGGCGAGGAATTGCAGTGCTCATGTCCCATCACTAGAACCCCCACGCTTCTCCACCCCTGCTTAATGAGTACACTTAACCTAAAGTGGCCGTTATTCTTTGCGCATCCGCGAACGCAGACGTGTGCGCTCAGATGCAGGTGCGTCTCGTTCCAAATATACTTTTCTGCTTAGCGCTCCTGTGCGCGGAAAGAAAATGGCAAAACGCACCGAAGAAGAAGAGCTTCTTTGTTTATTATATTTAGTTCAAAAAAGAAAAAAACAAAGAAAGAGGAGGAGATGGTGCATGCTTCATGTGCATCGAGTGCGTCAAGGGGAATTTGGCACGCTGGTGCACGAAATGCGCTCAATGGACCCCGAGAAGCACCACCAGTATTTTAGGATGTCGGCCCCCAAATTTGACGACCTGGCCAGAAGAATTTCTGTGAAGATCATCCATCAGAGGACACATCAGGCCCCGATTTCGGTGGAGGAGAGGCTGGCTGTCACTCTCAGATACCTGGCAACTGGGGCTTCCCAGGTCAGTGTGAACACTGACCTGGCAAGCTACAGACTGGCTGGGTGCACCGTATCAAATATCATCCCTGAAGTTTGCGAGGCCATCTGGGAGGCTCTCCAGCCCGAGTTTGTCCCGTTCCCATCGGCGGCACAGTTGGGTGTATTTGCAGATGATTTTTGGAGGCTACGGAACTTCCCCGTGTCTTGGGATCAACGGCAAACATATATGTATCTGAGCCCCTGCGAGAGCCGGGAGTGATTTTTTCAATTATAAAGGTCACCACTCGATTGTGCTAATGGCAGTCTGTGACGCGAGGTACAGGTTCACGATGTTCGATGTGGGAGCCTACGGGCGAGAAAGCGACGGGGGAGTTTTTAAAGAGAGCCCTTTTGGGGCAAGGCTCCTAGATGGGAGAACTCTGCCAGGCATGGGCATGGTGAATGCATGTTTTTTAAACAATATTTGATGAAAATGGCTCTCAGCAAAAAAGGTTCCCGACCCACTCATTATTATTGTGATTATCACACAGGCCAGAACCTCACCATGGAGCAAAGACCTATAACTACCACCTCTCCCGCGCCCGCAGGATCATTGAAAACACTTTTGGCATTATGGCTGCAAGATGGAGAATCTTTGGCAGGCCGATTGAGTGTGCACCACGTAATGTTGCTGACATCGTGAAGGCCTGTGTTGCCTTGCACAATTATCTGTTTTACACAGATGCAGCCAACACAGGGGAAGTGAGATATATCCCACCAGGATATGCTGACAGCACCACGGCAGATGGGGACATCCATCCAGGCGAGTGGAGACGACATGTAGAGGGTGACAGCAACCTTCTGCACACAGGAAGGGCATCTAGGGCAGCACTCAACATGAGGCTAAACCTCACAACCTTCTTTCAGACACCAACAGGATGTGTCGAATGGCAAGACAGAGTTGTAAGGAGGGGTCTTTTGAACAGTTAAAGTGAAGTACAGTGAAGTAACATAAAATAGGATACAGGCTGACATATCTTCAATTAAAAAATATATTTTTTATTCATTTTTGATTTCACACAAGGTTTTTTGTGTGATTTATGCTCTTATGTTTTTTTACATAAAACTGTACATGTAAAACTGTTCTCTGAACATGAATTTTACAAATATTCTTAGATCCACAATAACATTTACAAACAACAAAAGTATTAATTAAAATGACAATAAATCGATTTCACTAATTATTTACATTATTTCTGTTTCCTGAGAATAACAACAACAACTAGATTTAAAAACAAACAAACTGGCAAGATAACATTAAAGTAAACTTGAACATTTTGGAACAATTTAGAACAATTTATATAACTTGACTCCCAACTTTATTCTGAACCACTTTGCTCTAATACTTTCATTTGCTTCTGATGGAGCAACTGATAAATCTCCATCTGCGCCTCCAAGCGTCCTGATTTGGGAGGCTGGCCAAAATATCAGCAACCATTACTGCAAAGCTATGCCCAGGCTTTTCTCTCTCTCTCCTGCTCTCTCTCTCTCTGTCAATGTTCTCCAATCGCTTCAGGATGGCATCCTCTACCCCTGACCCTTGCCACTTCCTCTTTAGGGGTGTGGAGCGAATTGTATTGGAAGCACTTGACTGCACTACTGGCGGCACAGGTGATGTAACCGCTGCTGATGGGGGTGCAGGTAGTGTTGCTGAATCTTGGAGCAATGGAGGTTGAAGTGACGGTGACGATGAACTGCTGGGGTCCACTCCTGAAGCAATCATTTCCAACAGTTGCATCGCACTGATTTCTCCGTCTCCTTCATCTTATTCTGCCTGCAATACAAACATGAAATTGAACAGCACTTATTTATTTAGGTCATGTATTATCCTGTATTTAACTAGGTTATTTATTTATTTAGGCTACTATCCTATCATTCATGCTCGCAGCCGCCCCAGCACAGCAGCTGTAGAATAAACTTAGTTTAACTGAATGTTTTAGAAATCATCAAATGACTTACTATAACGAATTCCGTTAGTTTATATAATTAAGATTTGTAAGACAAGACTTTTATGAGGATCACAGACAACAAACTTGGCATTTTATAATTGTGATAGCAGCGGTGCAGCAGATGTAACGAAGTCAATGCAGCACCGGATTAACATTAAAATTGATAGTTTTTCTTCTGCTACTTATTATTATTTTATCTATTTATTTTTTCATTGAAAGAAGTGGGTGGACCCGTTCCCCCGCGTCCCCTCTCCACTACACCCTTGGTCACAACAATAGGCTATATACAACACTAGCAAATCATGGTTTATGATCATCATTACAAAGTTTCAATAAATCAAGTTTGAATGTTTTGAAGACATACATTACCTTGAGGGGAAAGTTTGACTCTGTTTTGCAATGCTTAACAAAGTGTGTTAACCAACTTAGCTGGTGATAGATGGTGGGGAGCACCTTCCCACCTAATACCCCGCTGCGTCCCTTCGCCTTTTTCTTAATTTTTACAAAGCGATCTCTTAAGTTCTTCCACTTTGCCCGGCAAACTTTTTCCTCTTTGCCGAGGGTGCGGGCTATTTCTCCCTATGAATTGTTCGTCATCTGCGCATCTTTATAAGATGAGAGGGAGGGGTTATATAGGTGGGGATACCGGCGTACTTCGTCACAGAGGATTTCTTCGAAGGCGTCCATGTTTGTTTGCTCACGCATGTGACGGTTTTTTAATCGAGCGCTACTCTGCACTCCTGGGCGTGCGGTCAGAAAAGTTTGGAGGGTACGTGGTTGACCACGGAGAGCCATGCGCTCACTGTTTGATGACGAAAATCACGTCAACGTGTACAAGTGCGCTCACGCAGAAAGTATAATTTCGGCTTAACACCGCATCCTGACATACAGCGACGCGAGCGAGAAATTTAATTAAAATGCATGAGTTTTCAATCAGCCTTTCCTGACATGCCGCGAGCGACATCGCCCTATCCAGCGATGACGCCCACCCCTAAAAAAATTGCTTGCTCCGTCTCTATCTGGACGAAATTTTGCAGCCGTGTCCCGCCCCTAAACACTTCTTATTGGTTGAAATGTACACACTGCTTCCCGTTGACAAGCTAGCTAGCGGAGAGAGAACCGAGAGAACAGCAAGCACGAACGAGGAAAAATGTATTTATCGTCACGCTGCCTATCAGGACAGTTTCACGCGAGATTTCATCGCCGGTTCGCTCGCTCGCTGTATGTCAGGATGCGGTGTAACAGTTGAAAACATTAATTAGACAAGACAAGACCAACATTAGAAAAGTAATCAAAAAGTAATCAAATGTATTAAGTTACATTACTTTGATTAAGTATTTGAAATATCATAAAAACTAGTGTATAAGTCACACTAGTGTATGATACACAGTCTATTCTGGGGGGCGTTATGCTGGGAAAAAATGCTTTTCTATTAAAGATGGGTTTATTTGAATGCACCGGTAGCTATTCATTTATAAACACATACTTTACTATTTATACTCCAAAACTTTTTCAATTTACTTTTATTTGAAACACAATCAAAACACACATATTACACCTGAAACAGGGTGATGGGTTAATGGTTCCAGTATTGATTTGCTTAACCCAACTGGACCAGTATATTAACTGGATTCGTGTTAGGCTACGAGTTTCAATTAAACCTTTTAAAAGAACACAGTAAACTGTATGCTTACTGACTATGCTGCTGACCCTAACCCTAACCCAACAAAAATTTGTTGAAGCCAAAAATGTTCCCCACACTCGTCCGAATCTACGGCACCCAGTGTCACACGTGAATCTTTTCGGCCCAAGTGGGAAACAAACCCCAGTTTGCAGCATGATAGTCAGGCATCAGCAGATTGGATAGAACTTCAACATTTAAATGTTTTAAATTTGTGAAATTTGAAAATTCAGCTCCATTAGTCGTGCCGTGCCGTATCAGATGTATTGGTCAACCCAATGAGGAGAAAAGCCTGGTCTACCTGAGCGCAAAAAGACGGCCCAATCAGGACGGCGTTGTGCCTGCCCCAGTGCTTAATAAACAACGCTGTAGCTACGCCGTCGTTCCGACGCAGAAGCCTAAATCCACCTTAAGAAAGCCGGTGAATGAGGTCACTAAAACTTTATTTTCTGGTTGTTCGACAGCACAAAAACTTCCCTACACACCTCCATCCAACCCTGCAGCTCTGCCTCAAACTTCTGAATCTTAAACGCTAGTGTGCTATTTAAAAGTACATAGCAGTTGGCGCGCAGGTGGTCGAGTGGTTTAGAGCGCATGCCATGTACGCAGCGGACCCCGGCTCGATTCCCGGCCGGCGGACCTTTCTGCATGTCACACCCCCCTCTCTCTCCCGTAATTTCCTGTCTCTCTACTTTCAAATAAAGGCGTCTATGCCAGAGAAAATCTTTAAAAAAAAAAAAAAAAAAAAAGTACATAGCAGCAGTATTATGCTGGATTTGGTTGGTTCAGTGTAAAAAAGCAAATTGTACTAATTAATTTGAAAGCATTTTAAAGCCTGTATGGTAATAAGAAACTGAGGGGAGGTGGAGTGCTCTGCTTTTATTTACATTAACGTTATACATCCAGCAGCGGAGAGCAGCCTCTCTGCTGCACTGTTACCTCCCCAAACTTCTGAATCTTAAATGCTGGCGTGCTATTTAAAAGTACACGGCAGCAGTATTATGCTGGATTTGGTTGGTTCAGTGTAAAAAGCTAATTGTACTAATTAATTTGAAAGCATTTTAAAGCCTGTATAAGAATAACGAACTGAGGGGAGGTGGAGTGCTCCGCTTTTATTTACATTAACGTTATACATCCAGCAGCGGAGAGCAGCCTCTCTGCTGCACTGTTACCTCCAAGAAAGTAATCACTGTCCAACATGCTGGGTGGCTGCAGGGTTGTTGAGGTGAGACAGTGAAATGACCTGGCATCACAACAGACCAAGTTATTGTCTTCACCTCAGAGTTGTGCAACTGCTGCCATTTGAAAAGATAAACTACAAGATAGCTGAGTGGAACTGATAAGCTTGGAGTAATACGATTCCAATGGATCAGACAATTTGGAAATGGTTCTAAACTGGAACTCAATTCTCCTTTCCCACCCCATTTTAACAATTTATTGATATTTGGAAATTTCACATTTTGGCAATGCCTTTAGGTTTAATGTAACAGCAGACCTGCCAACCTGTACGCATTTTGCATACCATTTTGACATCAAAGTATGCTGTTACAATTTGTTACTTTAAATGTACGCAAAAGCTTGACAATGCCCTGTGAGTTTCGCGGGTTGTGCTGACCTGATCTCACAGAAATACGTGACGGGTACGAACTGTTAACATGAAACTCGGTCGTGGAGACACGTAATGTGTCAAATTTACGTGTCCCCACCAGGCGGGGAGTTCCGGTCCTCTGAAATGAGGCCAACGCGGAAGTAACTTAAACTGCATTCTATCAAAAGGCCACCAGGGGGCGACCGTTTTGGTGTCAAAAGGACTTCCTTCTCTATACAAGTCAATGGAGAATTCACCAACTTTTCACTTGATTTCTAACCTCAGTAAACGTTTTCAAAATGTGTTTATTGCCTCAATCGCTAGTTTAAAGCCTTCTTCAATGCCGAAGAATGCTGAAAGTATGATGTTCATTTGTGAAATGTTGGCCTCCCTGATTTTATATTTGACGATAAAGCAGGGTATGCATTAGGGCGTGGCTACGTCGTGATTGACAGGTTGATTGATTCACAGGTTCAGGAGCGCGGACAGATAGACTGCAGGAAATAGCCGTGAACTTGTTTCACACCAACAGTTTTCTCCGGAGTTTGTAGTTATAGTTAGTCGTAACAGCTAACTTGGTTAGCATCACCAGGTTGCCGGTGTAGACTGTGGTAAATCCAGCCCTCGCAACCTCCCCCGCTCCGTCCTCTTGCTCCTCCTCATCCCCATATAAGTAGAATCCGTGTTTTTATTTTTTCCGGTATGCACCTGAAATATGTTTACCTACTGGTGTGACAACTGAACTTTAACTTTGACAGGATATTTTGTAAATGTTGTATAGTTTTCTTTAACAATGATTTTGCTAACTTTATGTATTCAGTTTGTGAGTAAACAAAATGACCAATCAATTTAAACAAATCAAACACAGCACTTGGGGTCAAAATATACTAAATTCATATGAAGTATATTGGACTTTCAACCATTTTGGTTTTATAATTTGAATCTAATACCAGAATCCATAGACAAGAGAAACATTAACTTCTTATAAATATTACTAACTACTTGTATTGGCAAATGTATGCAGGTAAGATTATAAACCTAAAGTTGCAGATTGTACAGGAACAATGTTCACAAGCTTCCTTTAACTATTTACATTAGGCCTGCACAATAAATAGCTGACTGAGCACACGCTGATGAACAAAAGTTCTGAACAACTTTTTCATTACTCGTCCAGTTTGGATTTTAGAAGCCCTCAAAGGTCAAGTGCCCAAAAACCCTCGCCAAAACGCTCCCATAGACAATGAATGGGAGGAGAGTCTAAAGCCACTTTGACCCTAAATTTGACCACCTAAACATGCTCCAGAACAGACCAAATTCACCACGCACATCAGGTCTGGCCAGAAATTTGATAACATTGAAAAATTAACCCCAAAATGTGCTCTCTAGCATCACCTTGAAACGCTTAGACGTCCACTACGCCTGATAGGAATTTCGTAGAAAGATCAAACCAAAACTCAATTGTTTATCGTATCAAGACCTACAAATCACGCGCTGACACCACTGATTTTTCAGGCTTTTCAAAATACATTATTCCTCCATACTTTCAGCTACAGACTCCATTAAAACGTCAAAATGTAGCCACATCTATATAGTTTTGTAATTTGGTTGTTTTATACTTTTTGATATTCCTCTCCCATTCAAGCCACTCAAGCCACATGCAGCTCTTCGGCCCCTCTGCAGTTTAGTTTTTTTTCTCTCTCTACCTTTGTCTGCTGCACACGGAAGGCTCAGCCCCGCCCTCGCTGAGAAAAACGAGTGGGGATTAAAGGGGCAGCGAGCCTGTTGTTTCATGTGTACATTACTGTCAGTTATTACATTTGCTTAAAAGTGTCACGCTGATGAGAAATAACAGAGTGATTTCCATGCAGTCAGTGGTGAACTGGGACATCAAATCAGGCCCGGAATCAGCTTGACACTTCTGTGTGCAGCAGACAAAGGTAGCAGTGTAGAGTTAGGGACCGAGCCGAAAGGCCTGAGGGCGAGGACTCCAGAGGAGTTTGGCAGGCACATCAGGTCTGGCGAAAATTTTGATAAAATTGAAAAACAAACAAAATCAAATTCTCTAGCACCATCTAAATGACCTAACAGAAACCTTTCCGCTTCGCCACGGCCCGACGTGCGCATGGGTGTGAGGCTGCTTGCAGCTTTCTTTTTTTTTTGAAAATTATATTTTTTGGATTTTCCCAATTAACTTGAGACATACATTAATGAGTCATTACATGCCCACGTTCGTAGAGAAAAAGACAAAACCACTAGGAACAAACACTGAAAAGAGAAAAAAAAAACAGACTAAGAGAAAATTATAATAAAAATAAAATTATTACCCTACATTTCCTATGTAGCTGTTGTTTTGAATATCACATTTTCTTATATACTTCATTGTCCTTTACAAGTATTTAACGTCTTGATTGGTGACTTTCAAGAAATTCAATGAATTGTCCACATAGTTTAAAAAAGCTCTGTATTTTTCCCCTTGGTGGCATAAGTCAGTTTCTCCATGGCCAGAACGTTGGAAAGGCTTCTAAACCAGTGTTCAACTGAGGGAGGCTCAGTGCTCTTCCAGGGAGTTCCTATACAGTGTTTAGCCTGAAAATGCAGCACAAAATGACAATCTTTTTATTCGCTAACTCAGTTTGAAATAGTCCTAGGATAAATACCCGAGGGCAAATAGGATGACTTTTTCCCAGAATGTTTTAATATTGGGACAACTCCTCAGGCAGTGTAATGTGCCTTCTTCTTCGCTGCATTTAATACAGAAATCAGAATTATTGTCATCAAAGCGATGTAACAGGGCAGGTGTTATGTATGTACGCATAATTCATTTAAATTGTAACAATTTCAATCTTGTGTTAATTTTTGATTTTGTGCATCCTGACAAACTGTCTTCCAGTCAACTTGAGAGATTTCTGCATCAAAATCGCTAGACCAAGCCAATCTTTTACTTTCCGAGGATTCTTTAGATGCATCTACAATCATTTTATACAGGAAGGATACCTGGCCCCGGCCTTGAAGATGATCTAGTATGGCCTTTTCAAGATTAGACAGAGGGGGTTTATGAGGGGATTGTTTAGATGCTGTTATAATGTAATTCCTAACTTGTAGGTATTTAAAGAATTGTTTTCTCGGGATATTGTAAATTCTTTGCAAATCCTCAAAGCTATAAAGAATATCATTGTCATTATACATATCCATAACTTTGCTGATCCCTCTCTCTGCCCACAGTTTAAAGCCAGGGTCACCTCTACCTGGTGAAAATCTGTGGTTTCCCCATATTGATGTGAAACCTGATATATCTATATCTATAGCAAGTGTGCTTGCATTTTGTACCACACCTTAATAGTGTTCTTGACAAATGGGTTGTGGGCAGTTTTTAGCAGGTTTTTTCAAAGAATCCGCATACAAATAAAGATTTAGGGGTAATGGAGATGTAGTGGCCTTTTCTATTGTAACCCAGGGCACAGAAGCACCGTCCACTAACCAATACATGGCTGCTCTAATCTAGGCTGCCCAATAGTACCAGAGAAAGTTTGGGATTTGGAGCCCCTTTCATACGGCAAGTAAAGTTGTATGAGTCTGAGTCTCAGGCGTTTATTATTCCAAATGAAGTTAGTTGTTAACTTTTTCAATGTATTAAATAGATTTAATGGGGGGTGTAAAGGAATGGATTGGAAAAGATATAAAAATTTGCGCAAGATATTCATTTTAACAATGTTGACACGTCCAATTAAGGATATGGGAAGATCTGACCATCTTTTAAGGGATTCTGATACAGATGTTAAAATAGAATTATAGTTCTCTGGAACTAGGTCCTTTATGTCTGGAGTAATTTTTATTCCCAGATAGGTAAAGCCACAAGGTGAATTTTGAAATGTATTAGACACTGGAAGGCAGTCTCTTTCATTCTTCCCAAGAAACAGTATCTTAGACTTTGTGTTATTCACTTTGTAACCAGAAAAACTCCCAAAAGACAATAATTTAGTAAGTGTTGGTAAGGACTGTGCCAGATTTTTAAAGAAAAGTACAAGGTCATCCACATAAAGGCCAATACGGTTTTCGTAGTTTCCAATTGTGACTCCAGTAATTAGGGGATGGGATCTGATTGTCATAGCTAGGGGTTTGATTTGATTGATAATACAAACAGGAGGGGCGATAGCGGGCACCCCTGACGTGTGCCCCTGGATAGGCTAAAGGGTTTGAAGTAATGGTATTAGTCAGAACCTCTGCGCTAGGGCTACTGTATAACAGTTTTATCCATTTAATTATATTTTCTCCAAGGCCAAATATTGGGAGTATTTCAAACAGATACGGCCATTACACCCTGTCAAAAACCTTCTTGGCATCCAGGGATAGAATGGCTGCATCTGGACACCCCTCTTCAAAATGTAAAATGTTAAGCACCCTTCTCAGATTGTGAAATGCCTGCCTGCCTCCGATAAACCCGGTTTGATCTACATGTATAAGATCTGGTAGGTATTGTTCTAGCCTTAGTGCTATGATTTTAGCTATGAGTTCAAGGTCAGTAGGAGTCACATTTCAAAGATAAAGATAAATGTATTGATCCCACAGTGGGCAAAATTAATTGCTACAGCAGCTCAAAAAATAGTGATATAGAAAAAAACCCAAAAACAAACAAACAAACAAAAACAAATATATACAACAATAAAATTAAAAACTAAATAAAAAGACCCTTAAATGCAATTATAACATATACATATATATGCAATTATAACATAAACATATATATATATAAACAACAATAAAAATTATAAACTAAATAAAATAAAATGTTGGCGGTCTATCAGGTTTCAGGATGTTTGTAATAACGGCTCTGGAAAGAGAAGGTGGCAAGGAGTTGGTTCTGAATGCCTCTTCAAACATATTTAAAAGAGGAGGCAGCAGCTTATCTTTAAAGGTTTTGTAAAAGTCGATGGGGAGCCCATCAGGGCCTGCCGCTCCCCCCCCCTTCATGCACGCGAGGGCCTCCTGTAACTCTGAAAGCTCCACTGGCCTGTCTAGGGTTTCTTGGTCCTCAGGAGAAAGAGTGGGGAACTCAAGCCTATCGAGAAAACTGTTTTGTATACTTTTGTTGGCAGTTGTCCTAATTCCATTTAATTTTTCTACCTCATGAATGCTTGCTGCTTGCAGCTTTAATTATTTTTTTGTATTATCTTTTCCAACTACACATTCTGATATTTAGTTTGAGACTGTGAAGTTAGTGTGAGGAAAACAAGGGCGAGGAGTTCCCCTACTGCTGCATCTTCTTCAGGATCTTCTCCAGCGGGGGTCTGTCTTTCACTGGGATGACCCTTTTCCACAGACCCATGAACTCCCTCTTTTGAACCAGTCCCTGGAGCATCATATGGCCATAGTGCCTGTACAGACATACATTTTTCAATTAGCACTTGAAAGTAAAAGCACACTGAACTGAAATATATAAGACTTACTGTGACTGAAATACATTTTTCACAAGAGCTACAAACACTATATCATGCAAAATTGAGTCACTCACCTGACTTCTGGGGCAGCATCCACAGACATTTTACAGACCGCAAAAAGGTAACGCTCTGCAAAGGTCTTTCCTGCTGACAAGATGCGATCCTCTCCAACAATGTCCGCCAGCTGGCGGAGGTGCTGGGCTGTGCTCCCCCTCACTGCAGCACAAAGGTGCCTGAGGAAGAAAAAAGAAAGAGGGGAATGTGAGAAAAACGACTATGAATTTCATTTACTTTAAATGTTGCTTTTACTACACTTGCTACTAAATTCTGATTAGTTTATGTCTTCTTACCTCAGACCTGTGTTGAGGAGAGCCGTAATGACTCTACTAGGACTGCAGCCTTCCACCAGCGCATCCAAGGCAAGGTTGGCCTGCTTGTGAATGAAGGTAGCTGTTGTTTGTGCCAACTTCAGGAGCAGGACTCGGCCTGTCGTCTCTACCATTGAGTCCATTTCCTTCCCCAGGTGAAGATGGAGGTCACGGATGGTGTCCATTGCTGCACAGGCCACATTTGAGCGCAGATTGTTCACCTAGACAGTAAGAAAGAACATCAGTCAGTACTTGTGTGTACTGTATAAGTAGATGAGCTTGTAGGGAAATGAGAACTGCATACAACACAAAGACAAACAGTAAAATATCTACAATACCTCTTCTGTGAGGGCCTGGCAGACGTCATGCAGTTTAGTCTGCAGAACTTGTGGATGGTGTCTTGTCAGAGCTTGAATGGATTTTAATCCCTCCATTTTCTTCACCCTGTTTAAATGACATGTTTGAACAGTGTTAGTCAATGCTTCAGAAACATACCACTGGATATACTGTTTAAAATGTTTCTCTACACTTATGTAGTGTCAGTATCTTACCAGTCATCTGATTCAAGCTGCTTGAAGCAGAGGGACAGGCTCTCTGTAGGCTTGTCCAGAGGCTGGAGCTCTTCCTGACAGGCTCCTCTGTGAGGCTTTTGGAGGCGAAGGTTTGTCCCACGACGAGGTTCTCTCCTCTTGGTAGGAACGGCTTTTGTCGGAGGTGATGGAACAGCAGCGGTCCTTGCTGCTGCTGTCTCATTGGGAGCTGCTGTCCTCTTAGGAGCTGCTGTCCTCTTGGGGACTACTGTCTCTTTTGGAGCTGCTGTCTTTCTAGAGGCTGCTGTGGTACGAGGTACAGGGAGGTTGATGAGCTGGCATTGTTGCACTAACTCGTTAACCTTACCCCTATACGTCTGCAACTTGCATCCATCAGCTATCTCCTTGACTGTTGAGATTTAAAAAGAAAATAGTTATTATGATTGAAATTTTAACCTCTTTGCTATAATTACAACTTTACCTATTTCTAATCAAGTTCTCATAAAGACAGTTGTTATCACTCAACGGTATGAACTTACATGCTCCACTGAGGTTTGCAGACATCACCGGGAGACGAGATGCTCTTCTGCTTAATGGAGCTGCTGTGGGAGGGGGAGTAGGGGTGAAGGGTGAAGGGATGGGGGTCTCTATCTGTGATAAACACCTCAGCTCACTGGGAGTGTGTGTGTCCACAGAGCTGAGGCTGTCCACAGAGCAGATGGAGGTGACTGGGCTTAGGTTCCTGGTTTCTAGCTTGGCCATTTTACAGGCAATCACTGCTGCTTCGCTGCCCAGATGCAACTTCTCCTCAAAGAAGGGGTCCTCATCATTCCACAGTTCATCCAAATTTGAGGGTGGCTCCAAAATGTTTCTTATCCTCCTTCCTGGCAGAGAGGATTCAAGGTTCCTTCTGGGTGAAGCTGGGGCCTGAGGTGAGGGGAGGGTCTTCTGCTTGGAGAGTCCCATTCTCTCCAGAACTGCATTGTAGCGGGTTTCCAGGGAAGTGCACAGTTTCTCTGCACTTTCAATCAGTGAAGCCCTGTGAACCCTTTCAGCTTCCTGGACCCTAGAGTGAGTGTTGAGGCCACGCTCTCTCCTGTGGGTCTCAAGTGCCTGTGAAAAGAATATACATTGAGTCAATTGGGAATAGTTACAAAATGTAATCGTATTAGAATGACAGGGCCATTATATTATACTATATTAATCAATGGGTACTACACTCCAATAAATTTGGTATACTTCATCACTATATCTTTGCATACCGCATTGCATTATACTACACTAAGTAGTAGTACTTTTACTTTTACAGTTATCTCTGAAAACTTCATGTTTAAAACTTTATCAAATATATGTTTTGTACTTAATGCGAAAAAGTTGAATTAAAAAACGTATAAGTACAGTATGGTGTAAAGTTTCCCTAATATACTAATATGTTATTTTATTCTGATACATAACATTACTATACACATTAATCTGAAAATGACTTAAAGTTGGTTACTTACATTGTGATAATTGAAGCTGTTCTTCTGCTGTTGCAGGAAGGTGTTTGATGTGTTGTGGTTAGCCATGAGTATCAGAAAGATAACTGGGACTAAATTGTAAACAAGTCGTAACAAACCTGCGAGTAGTTTCTCTCAACGAGTTCAGTGTTAATCTGACAGGATCTGTATTCTGTTCTATAAGAAGGTTTAGGGTTATGACATAAGAGGTGTGATGTCAGAGAGGAACATTGGTGATGATGATGTCATAGGCACTTGAAAGGAATGTTGACAATCACCAGAAAAGCATTTTAAATTTTTGTTTCTTTTCTTTTTCTTTTCTTTTTTTCATTGGGAGCATGTATGGTGTTAAACATAAATGTTACCATTTGAGGCATTGTACCAACGTTATTTTATAGCTAATTTTCACCTGTAGTCCCCTTGGCTTGCCAATGGTTTGACAGCTGAGTAGCTTTTAGCAGAGTTTTTAATTTGGTTTTAAAAATACTGGTGGAGCTGCAGCTACATTGGACAATAGTTTTATTTTATTTTGTTAATTTTTATAAAGCATTTGATACATTAGGCCCGCAAAGTTATGATTAAAGTTATGAAATGTTTTGGATTTGGGAACCAATTTTTAAAAGCTGTCAAAAAATATAAAGGATGTAACATACGGTTTAATATTTGTTGTGGTTTAAGACAAGGTTGTTTACTAAGCCATAAGTGTAAATTATGGGAACTGTGTCCCACTACTCCCCCCCCCAATAATCAATACAACCAGTAGCCAGTACAACCCCCCCCCCAAATACCATATCATAGTGATAAATTAAAAATACGAACGGTCATAAAACATGATAAAGCAGTTCATTTCCTCGAGTCAAAGTAAAGAATAACATTTTTCCAACACCTCTGCACCCCTGTATTATAAGACTTGATTGTGTCCAACCCATCCACCTTTATCTTCTCAAGCGACCGTTGTAAGCCCTATGATGTTTCTTGTAGTTTATAGTTTGACGTTATGATAGGTTTGTTGCACCATAAATGAAGTTATGCTCTCAGTTTTCTCTGGCAAGGACACAATTATGAACACACATATCCTAACAGTAAAGTATGTAAGTGCTCTGGCAAGGACAAAATTCTGAATACACACGCCCAAACAGTCAAGACAGTAACCTGAATGTGATTTATTTATTTATAAGTCATATGTGGTTTAAAGTTAGAAATGGAATATATTAGTCAAATCAAGTAGGTATGTATCAAAGTCAGTCCATTAGTTTCTTTTTTTACAAACTTTTCACTACAGCTCCACAACGAAATACTGTCCTGACAAAGACAGAGGGAATTTCAAACTAAAAAGTTTGGAAGATATCCATTTAATTTCACTAACTCGCACTGCCGAAGCTTCATATCATCTTCTACAGAAGCGTATTGCGTAAAGCGTATATTTCTTTTTCTGTTTTTTGGAGTAATATTTTTTCTTAGTAATTTTTTTTGTTGTAATTTTTTTCTTCTGTTTTTCTGAGCCATTTCTTTCCTGAATTAACGAGATACTTTAAAATCCTGCGAGAAGCTCCCACCTGCAAGTATCGTTAACCCGTATACCACGGCGTCATGAAATGGTCCGCTGCTTGTGTGGAGAGGGGCGCACATCATGCCCTCTATCTGATGTGATTATTTTCCTTCAGCTGTTAGAAGAGAGGCTATATATGTGGTTAAAACATGCTGCAGCCATTTCATCCTACCATGAAGGCTACCGAGAGAGATCTGTCTTTGTGCACCCTAAAAGGAGTCAGAAGACCGCGACCTGTGTCCTCGTTAACATGTACGTTAGTGCTTGTGGACGGTGGTGTTTCCTCCTACGTCAATGAATGAATGACACTACCATAAGATGGTTGGACTGATTCATCCTGCTGTATACAGCTGGATGAATGAGTCCTCCGTATACAGCCCCAAGCATTTTTAAATCCTTCTCAGTGTAAACATACTTATCACAGTATCAGTATCATCCACTGTGATCAATAACAGCAGAATCTCGTCATGTCCTATACCCAAACATGAAGCCTCACTCCACACACCAGCAGCGGACCATTTCATGACGCTATGGTATACGGAGAAAGTGTAGGAGTACATCACAGGGAGTCCACCTCTGCGTGAGACCAACTATGACTTTCACGTAATAACGTGATTAGATGTTCAACTCTGATGCTTTTTTTCTCCTTATTCTGGTGTGACAGAAATGCTTTTCCGTAGATCAGGAGCAGTAACAGTAGGTTAACGTTACTTGCAGGTGGGTGCTTCTCGCAGGATTTTCAAGTGTTGCTTTAATTCAGAAAAAAAATTAGTCAGAAAAACAAACAAAAAATGACTCAGAAAAACAGAGCTTTTTAATTTATTTTCAAGTGAACGCAATAGGCTTCCGTAATCTTCAGATAAAGTTTTAATTATATTTTTGCTCAAACGAGGCCTGTGGATTATGTCCATTTTACATTGTAAGGACATTTGGAGGATATCTTCCATTGGTCAGTATCAACAGGAGGAATGATAACAGTGAAAAAAAACTCTTTCAGTGTTTACTTTGGCTCCTGACTGCTGTTTCAAGACAGACTTCAAGAATTGTGACTCCGTCCAAAAAGTCAGGTTTTTTTCTGTTTTGTTTTTGTGAAAGACAGACACACACACCAAGAAACTCAAAACACAAATGATCAAACCCTGAAATGTGATTCACTATCTTGTTTTTGAAGAGTTATTAAAGTTTGGTTTGATAGGATGTTGATTTAAAGTTTGCTTAAATATGTTTACACCCTTAAACACATTTAATTCCTACAGGCTGTTCTACAATGACTGCAAGGATGCTTAAAGGCGCTACAGGGACAGTGTGGAGTCTGACCTTCAACTAGGGGACATGTGTAGCAAGGATTGTGGACTATTACGGAATAAAAAAAACAGAGCAGACTCTGCATTGCGTGCCTATAGCAGATGAACTGAACACCTATTTTGCATATCTCAAGGTCAGTGGAGCTCATATTAGTTGGCTGTTGAACAGGAAGGAGGCTGACATCCTGGGGGCAGAGGAGGAGACTGCACTCTCAGTATCAGACCTGTATCTGTTGTTCACTGATCATAGTTGTGTTCAAGAGCCCCTTACCGTTTGTATAGACCGCGAGGGTATCAGAAGCAGTATTTACTTACTCGACACTAGTTAGTTATTTCCCGAAGAATAAACACAGCACTAGCTCCCCGTAAAGCCACAAATCACTTTTGTATTACATTTTTGTTTGTACATAGATGATAGAAACATGGTTACATGTTAAGAGATTAGCTTTAGAGGTGCTGATAGGCATATTTCATTTGGATAATGCCAGCCTTTTTCTTCACCCTACTATGACTAATGAAGCTAGGCTAACCACTTCCTGGCTCCAGCCACACTGACAAGAGCGGTATTCTGTCTTCTTGTGTAACTGTTGACAAGAAAGCAAATAAGCAAATTTCACAACCTCAAAGTATTTCTTCAAGAACCCACCCACCCGCCAGTGTTGGCATAGATGAATTTTTTAGGAGTGGGCAGGGCCTGCCTCTCGTTACGTTAGCATGTATGAAATTCCTGCTGTTTGTCAGACGTCTTTGTTTGGCAACACTTTACACAATAAAGGATTCATATTATTTAACAGCCACAGTGGATCACGAAAATAAACATTACACAGCACTGTTTGTGGAGAACAGTTGGGTAATAATAAATTCTGTTGCACCTAGAATTATTTCAACGAAGGGACACTCTTCACATCACCTTCGCAACAGACAAGCAGATATTTTGCAGTAACTTGCCAGGTTGTCGAAAATCCTCATTTTGCACCAAACTTTTTCCCTATAGTTCTATAGTTCTATATAGTTAATCAGGCAGTCCCCACCAATGGCCTTTTTGACTTACCTTCTGGAATAAGGCTGCACCAAAACCGATTTATTTAAAAAAAAAAAAAAGACTTTACAGGTGTTTATTTGATGATTTACAGACTTGATGGATTATTATAAGAACCATTTGGGGTGTGTTTAGCTCAGGAGGAAGAGTGGGACATCCACTGATTGCAGGGTTAGTGGTCTTGCTCCTGCCTCCAGTGTTTTTGAGTGATACACTATTTTTTTTAAATTTCCACTTCATGTAGCCTATTTCACAGTCAGTACTGTTGCAGATTTTACATACAAAACGTATCATGAGTTTATGTATATAATACTTATAGATTAAATCATGTATGTACACTGTCGCCCATAAAGTTGGAATAAAATATTTTTTACCTCTTTCCATGAAATGATTATGACAATGTGATTCATTCTTGACAGATAAAGTGTATATCTTCTCACAACTTTATTAATCAATCTCTTCCAAACATATCACAATGAAAATGAAACCACAATTAACCTTTACAAACTGTAGTCAGGCTTAAACAAAATTGTGGGGGTATTGAAACAATAGGATTAAGGCTTTGTTTCAATTCTTCAGCCTTGGTCAGTTTAACAGGAAACACATATTTGAGAAGATTTTATGCATATGAGTGTCCAATATTACTCTTTCAAATGTCACACAGTCACTAATATTGAGTATGGCCACCCCTGACACGGACCAGTGCATTCAGACGTCATGGCATACTGTCCACAAGCTTGTTGATGTTGTCAGTGGGCAGGGCGTCCCACCCTTCGGTCAGAGCTTGGGCTAAATCCTGTAGAGTTTGAGGAATATTGTTCCTCTCATTGATGGATCGGCCTACGGCATCCCCGGCATGCTCACTAGGGTTCATATCAGGGGAGTAAGCGGGCCATGGCATCTGCTGCACCCCCTCTGCATCAAGATATTCTCTCACTGCAGCTGCCCTGTGGTCTAGCGTTGTCGTCCTGCAGACAAAAGTTGTTCCCATAGACCCGTCTTGCATGTGGGAGGCAATGGTTCTCCAGGATGTCCCTATACACAACGGCGTTAACGTTTCCATCCAGCACCACCAATGGTGTCTTTCCTCCATAATGAATACCGGCCCATACCATCATTGAGCCGCCACCAGCTTGAGTGGTTTCCTGGATGAAGTCATCGTGAAGGTTTTCGCCACGAATCGCCGAACCTGTTGTCTTCAATCTGTATGGTTAAGGATATAGTGGCTCTCGTTTGTAAAGATATCATGTTGCCAGTGCCCAAGCTGTAATCTTTTGTGCTCCCTAGCCCAGCGAAGTTGAGCAACTCTGTGTTGAACAGTTAGGCGTGGAAACTTGGTCATTCGTCTTGCTCGGTAAACATCGTGAAGCAACCTTCGATTTACAGTTTGGTGGGAAACGTTGATTCCATGGTGTATTCTCCACAAACGACGAAGGCGGCTCACTGGCATTTTCCAATTTCTACGGCACAGATTAAGCAGTTGCCAATCATCTCGTCTGGTAGTCAGTCGTGGTCGTCCCGGAGATTTTCATGGCCTCAAATGATGACCCTGCTCTCAATGAACATTGAGGATTTTACAGACCACACCCTGGGATATTCCAAGCAAATCAGCGATATCGGCTTGTTTGTGTCCATCCTGACGGAGTGCTAGCACTCTTTGGCGTATTGTCAGTGGGGTCGGATGAGGCATAGCCTAGGGAAGTTTTGTGTCAAATTTGGCTGAAAATTATTTCAGACAATTCTGAAAACGTGGACCTCTTGCATACAGGCTTTAAACAAGAAACGGACAACACAGCAAATGTCTTGTCTTTTATAGCGCCAAACGAATGTTATTCATGAATTCATTTCACCTGGGGTAATTGGGACACATAATGTAATCATTGCACCTGGTCAAAAGGGATTACTGATGCATTTAAATAGGAATACACAGACAATTGTGTTTGAAAACAAAATTATTCCAACTTTATGGGCAACAGTGTATAAAGTAGTTCACATGAGAAGACTTCAACCAGCTATAGCATTTAAACATTGTTTAGATGTTAACACACCAATTGTACAGTAATAATCCTATATTACTTGGAAAAGAGCTTTTATTTTACTTTAATAAAACCTTTGAATATTTCTTCCATGGTTGACAGCAGTAGCCAGAAAGCTTACATTGACTAGCTATGACTAGTGTATGTGCATCAGAGTTAATCTGCACACAGACACATTATCTATACATGTGAGTAACCACTCCCTGAGAGCCTTTCCAAAAATACTACTTATCACCACCAGCAAAATGTGCCCACCCACTCACACACATGTACACACTCCTCTTACCCCAGTCCTCACGTAATTACTCTAAATCTGAACTCCTACATATTACTTCTGGGCACCAACAACACATTTGTTTCCATGAAGTGAAACCATCTTAAGAAATCACCTTGGACAGGAAGGTCAATGCCATGTGTCAGTCTTTCAGTATGAAGTTCACATAATGGCACCTTGTAGGTTTTTGTTTTTTGGAGTGAACTGTACAGGAAATGTTCCACATTAGATAGAATGTGGTGTAGCTGGTGGTGACATGTTAAACCACTTCTGTAGCCTAATTAAAAAATACCACCCGTTATATAGATTAACAGCAAAAATGTTTTATGAACAGATCAATATGGCATGATGCAAACATTTTCTTTCTATTTTCTATCTATCTATTAAAAAAAGGAAAAGAAGGGAGACAAGTCTGCTCTTGTCCCGAAACCAACACACACATACACAAACCGATTCCGGACCTCATATGATCGTAATTAACTGGAGAGTGGGAGGAGGCAGAGGTCTCCTTCTCATCTGCTATAACTGCACAGTCAATCCTCCCTCCATCCAGCCACAGCTCTGACTGAACTGTGTTATCAGTGATTTACTTCAACAACCCTGTTTAGTTTTATAGTAACACTGCGAGCCAAGTGTCTGTTTAACTCGGATGACTATTTTTGTCTGTGTTTGGACAACTTGGGTCTATTTTTACGCATGGCAACATCGGTGAAAATCCAGGAGTGATAACTGGACGGCCTGGAGCTCTGAACAAACCACACAACAATTCTGAACTTGTTGGTTTATATTCAATATAATTTGAGGTAAGAGATAATTTGATATTCTTACTTATTCTTGTAAAAACCAGTCAAAGTCGTCAGTTAGATGGTCAGACTAGTCTCGACTTAACCAACTGGTCTGCCTGTCATGTTTTTGCGGTCACGGCATAGTTTTCTCTCTTTTATTTACTTGATGCAACATTAATAGTTGGGCTCCTACTTCTGTAAGGGTGACATCACGCTGTTAGCGCGCAGACCCACGTGCCCATGTGTGTGTGTTTAATGTGTATACACAAATCGGTGGTGAGGGAAAACCCACTGGCATTTGTCCTTTCTATCTGTCTATCTTTATACCTTTTAAGAATTAGATTACTTTGGACATAACATTCTCCAAACTCACAAAATTAAGGAAATATCAACTTTTGTAGAAAAACTGAACTGAAAGCTGATGTAATAGATTGCAATTTTGTTTGCTTTATGGTAATATTAAAGCAACCCCTGTAGTTGTTCTTGTATTGCCAGACCTAATGTTACAATACATTTGCTTACACATAATCCAAATGTATGTATGCCACCTAATCCACATATTCCCTATATGTTAAAAAAAAAAAAAAAAAAAAAAAACTATATATATATAATAATATTGATGTAATATATGTATGTATATATGAAATAAAAAAAATAATATAATATGTTTTTTAAAAAAAAGTCTGTACATGGTAATTTATATTATCATGTCTTTTCTGTTTCTTGTTTCCTAGGACAACATAACACCAAACTAATGAAACATAAAATATTTAGAAAGAGCATATTTGAACTTTTAGAAGAGGAGTTTGTGGTCAGAGAGAGTCCCCACTGACGTTACAACAATTCTTGAATAATTCAGATCAAATGACTCAACTCACTGAAACCATGTTAATCCATGAGGAGTCTATGTCATTCAAGGTTGGTGGCATTCTTGGTTTTATTCAGGGGAAAATACTTCTGAGGACTGAGCTCGATTCTATTTTCTCTCATATTTATTTTCCCTAACTCCTCTTCTCTCTTTAGATATTTAAGTTATGAAAACTGAGCCAGAAGAATTAGCAAGGCGAGATCTGTGTTTGTATACTTGCACATGTCATTAACAACATGTAGGGGCCTTTTTTTGCCGTGTGAGTCACTGCTCACTGTTAATTGCGGTGTACAGGAACGTGTGGGGTTACATGGTTATCACACACACACATACAGACTGCTTTTCTAGGACTAATTAATCATGCATAAACTTTATCGAGAGGGGAAAGTAGGGGAGAGTACCAACTGGAAATCACCTTCAACAGTATTGCAGTTAAGTAAAAGCACACAATGTTTCTTGTCTTTTCTCTTGGTGCCTTCCAGCGGACTAAATAAGATCAAAAGAAAGCCTCTCTTTCCAGTTGCCTACACTCCTCGTCTGCTGAAGCCATGTTTTCCAAGGCCACTGCCAACTTCGTCCGTCAGATTGACCCTGAGGGAAGCCTCATCCACGTGTCCAGAGTGAACGACTCACACAAACTGGTTCCCATAGCACTGGTCGTCAAACGCAACCGCATCTGGTTCTGGCAGAGGCCCAAGTACCAACCAACAGATTTCACCCTAAGCGACTTGTTGCAGGATGAGAAGGTGCTCAGTCCTGGTATGTAGATGTGCACA
Organism: Scomber scombrus; assembly: GCF_963691925.1. Lineage (NCBI taxonomy): Eukaryota > Metazoa > Chordata > Actinopteri > Scombriformes > Scombridae > Scomber > Scomber scombrus. The sequence goes on from NC_084985.1 coordinate 19,001,898, forward strand.
TACAGACAACATGCTAAGTGAATAGAAATGTCTCAAACTGTGTGTATATATAATGTTATTTTCCATACCAGCTGCATTTTGGTCAGACTTGTTTTTCACAAAGTAGATATTTTCACACTGCTTGGAGCAATACTCACACACACATCTATATGTATAACTACACCTAACACCTCCTCATATCAGGAGTGTCTGAGACTGAATTCCTGTCCTACAATGGGACGTTTGGAGACCAATTCTCTGGGAAGCTGGAGGCTGAGGCTGGCTCAGTCGGTGTCACATTGGAGGGGCGGGGCACTACCACACTCCAGTCATCTTTTGGCAAGCTGAGGAGAGAGGAACTGGATGTGAAGAAGCTGTTAAACGACTCCAGCAACAGGTGTTAAATAATTCCTTTTTACACTGTTTGCACACAGCAACCAATCAGACACATCAGACATTAGACACCAGTGGCACGCAATGCCTTAACCTCAACCACAAAGACCTACAGTGTCATGTTAACGACAGTAATACACTGCACCGGATCTGTCCATGTTTCATATCGCAACCCTTTATTGTGAATGTATTCATCCTGGCCTCCTAAAATATGACAAAATAGACTATTTAAACACAACAGTCTCTGTTTGTAGATTAACATCAGGTCTTCTTCTTTGCATTAGGCTGGTGGACATGCAGCACGTGCTGGTGCAGCAGCTGAAGAAGCGGGATGATGTGCTGGCAGTGGTGAAGGAGAGGATCCTCACCACCAGTTCCTGCACCGTCACCCAGACAGAAAAGGAGGACTGCACCTTTCAGGGGGTGCTGGGGCTAGTGGGCATGCTGGGGGGCTCTGTTACACAGGTTGAGTGTGTTTTAGGATTTAAAAAAAAATATATTATCTAACATTACATACTAGTGTCATCAGTATATTAATATATCAGTAATGGTGCATGTGTTTGTATTTTCAGGTGTGTGTGAAGGAAAGCAATGACATTGTGGTGGACAGCGATGTTTCCTTGGAGATCCCTCCTGGTACAGTCATTGCATACAGCATCCTGGAACTAGAAATAAAAAAAAACGGAGACTATCGTAAGTGTGTGTGTATATGTGTGTGTGTGTGTGTGTGTGTGTGTGTGTGTGTGTGTGTGTGTGAGAGAGAGAGAGGTCAGTGTTTGTTGGAGAGAAAAACGTCAACCACAACCTCACTTCTCCATTTGTGATCATTTGACTGACCTCAACTACAAAACCAAATTCCAGAAACCCCAATATGATGTAGCTTTGCATTTTTTAAAATTGTGTAGTAAAAACTTTTTTTTTTTAAAGTGTATCTAAAATGTGGAAATAGCAGAGAAGATCATGTTCAAAATAAACATTGCACGAAAAACAGAAGTGAAGCACATGCCAGTTAAACATCCTCACTCAACGGTAAACAATTAGGTTGTATATTTTTTATCATCCGACAGGCTGATATTCAGTTATGTGTTTTTATGGCGTATTGGCTGATATGGTTGTAAATCTGTGTGTGTGTGTGTGTCTTTCCTCCTCTTTATGATGACTTTTAGAGATATGCCTACAACCTGGCACGATCGGAGGCTTTGAGGCTGATACAGGGGAATCCTTTTCATCTCACGATTCCTTCAATACTGTGGATGGAAAGTGCAATGATGAGAGCATTCCAGAAAAAGCACCTTTTGGCACGCTGCTTAATGGTTTGTTTGTTTCATTCATTCATATATTTAGCCTCATTAGGAAGAAAGCTGCATAAGACTCAACAACCCCCGCTCCATCTCTTTTGTGAGGAAGTAAAACACAGTAGTGCATTCATGGAACTGATGTTGCTTCCCTTTTTTCCTCACACATTGGATTCAATTGATGAAAAAAAGGAAGCACTCCAACTATCTTTTTTTTTCATTGGTATACTGGCCAATTGGATACATTTTTTATATTAACAAAACCACAAAAAATATAATGAGTCACTTTATACTTCGTAAGCAAATATTGCACCACCTGATCATTTTGACAGTTTCTCCATTACAGGATTTCCAAATAACAGTATACTGCCACAATGCCCAACACGCCCATTTATTCTTTAACAAACAAGGGAAAGACTGTTGCCAATTAAAAGTAAAAACTAGAAAAAGTCAGAAACTGCTTTGCCAAGGTTACACAGTTCAATAGAAAATGTTTAGAATGATTTCATCTGCATCAAAATCAACACAGTCAGTGATTACGTCAGTCATATTTTTGGAGAACATCTCAATCCTAGGGATTTAAGGACAGGGCTTTGTGTAGAGGTAAATTGTGCAAAAGTTCAAGTGAGTCAGACTCATGACTATGCATCAGGCCATGTAAATATATAATGGTAGGTGTAGCAGCACATAGCACAAGAAGGCTCAATGGAGCGTAGATCAGAGGGTGTGGTGATTAATAAATACACTGAGTGTGTCATATCGCTTATTAGCTTAGCTCTGAAATAGTTGTGAATCACAGAGAAACAAGACAATTAAGAGCCTTATAATCCACATTTAATCATCAACATTCCATTGTCAACAATCTCTTACTCTTAAGCATATCAAACAAACTGTTATGCATCAATCATATCAGAGGTTGATGACACTGACAGGTCAACATCTGTTATTTGATGAAGCTTCTTCTAGCCAGATAACTGTGACAGTGTAGCTTCAGTTTAAAATCTGATGCAGTATCTCACCGTCTCTTACAGGATCACAGGAGATGAATCTTTCTCCACTGGCAGGGCTTCCCCAGTCAACTCGACGTGCCTTGTTCCTGAAACTCCAAGAGGTTCTGAGGGACAGTGTGGCTCTGACATATCTGCAGAGTTATGTGAGTGATGTGAAGATGCCACTTTTTCGTGGTGGCCATTACTCAGTTTGGACTTACAGCCTTTTTATCAGAAAGTTATTTAGAAAGTTGTGAGTTATGAGTCACCCCAAAACAACCATCACCACTATCAGGGCACGAAGATATACTGTGTTCAACATACAGTATTTTAAGACTTTTAAGAGGACACTTGAAAGTCACGGGTTCAAATGAAACACTGGTCGACATGCTAACCTCAGCTAGCTGATTTAACTTCCTGTTCTGGCGTCTCACACCGACAAAAGCTCCGTAGTAACTGCTGGGAACTGAAGCTCAGAGGGTTAATCAAACGTCTTAGAAACAGAAAGAGACGAGAGAAGGATTAAAAAAAGAGTAAAACTGAAAGTGTAAATGCGACAACTGTTGCTGACAAAAAACAAAGTTTCCACATAGGAGCAGCTGAGATACTAAACACATGGTGATATCTCACTTTGCTCTAAATTGAGACTCCACAAAAAGACAAAAACAACAACAAAAACATGCACCCATTTCCCTTGGCAGGCCAGGCAGGCCAATGTCTCCCAATTTAATTTGACAGATTGGAACTGGCGACATTTGGATATCTGGTTTCCATCCTCTGGTTGTGGAACCTAAAATCATAGTTTATTCTTGTAATGACAGTGAAAAACCGTGAGAGCATAATGTTAGTTTGAGCTACAGTTCTTTTTTTCTGACATTTTCAATCTTGTCCATTTCCCCACTTCACTGAACGCCTCTCTCTCTCTCTGTCAGCTGGAGGAGATGTTGTGTAGTGGTGAAACACTCAATGTGGAAAATACGAAAGATGTGTCAGAGAGTCAAAGAAAATTGGCGACAGCCATACTGGACTGTATTGGCAGTGGCACTGAGAACGGCCAGTCCGGCCTCTCTGCTCACCTGATTGCAGCTCACCTGTTGGTCAGTGCTTTGGAAGGTGAGGGGGAACTCCAACCATGAGAGCACTGTAAACATTTTCCACAGTGCTTTTCCACACTGTCTAACCACTCTTGTTTTTGTAGAGTTGCCTGATGAAACTCTGACTCTCCTGAATAAGAGCTGTCCTGATTTTCTGGAGGCCTTTGACACACTGGTCAGTGGATTTGTTTTATTTACTCCACAATGTTACATTATTGGCTGATTTACATATGTTAACAATTATTACTAATGAATGTTTTAATTTGCATGACGTAAAATATGGACAGAGAGAAGTTATTAAGAGCACTCTATAAATGTATGACTTATTCATCATCAGCTTTGCACAAAGGAAATCTGTTGAATATACCAGGAAATACTGTGAATGACACAATTTTACATTGTTGAGGACTCATGTTGTCATGTTGGCATAGTCTAAAAAAGTTTTCAATTTAATTTTACCCAATTTTCTCCCTCACAGATGTGCATGTTAAAGGAGAGCAGCCAGCCTCTCCCCATCCAGTCTCTTCCTGTCCCGCTGCAGGACAACCAGACCTTCAAGCTGGCAGAACAGCTGCTCAGCTCCACCAGTGTGACGCTGAGGAGAGACGCCAACAGGCTGTGGGTGGAGACGGGAGATGAACCAGGAGTGCTCCCATTGGTCCTCCGCCTCAGCATACATGGATTGTTTTTGCTGTGCAGTGAGCAGAAATAGTGTCTGCATGTGCACTTTTCTTCTTTCTTTGTAGATTAAGTCCTGTTTGTTTCTTCCTTTATTGTTAAGTTTATTGGGACTAAGCCTTCTATTGTTTTTTGCATAAAGTATTTTTGTTATTATATTACTTTCAGCTTTCATATTTTATTTTTACACTATTATCACAAGCACTTCAACATATTTTTGTATTTTAAAAAAAGGAAATATATATACACACATATATGGTTATTTGTGATATTGTGGTGCAGCTCTGATATGGTTCTGACTCTTTTATTCCTTTTAAACCATTAAGGAGTTTGGCACTTGGTCAGCACCTTTTATAAATCTATTTTGAACCTGAAATTATTGTTCGGTATACATTCTGTAATGTTATTTCATGTATTGTTTAGCTTTATACTATAGCGCCTAAGAAAATCAGAACCTGTGGGTCGAGTAAAAGCTGAAAACAATTACTCGAAGCTCTGAAAGAAATGTTAACATGTCATTTCATGTTTGTCAGTGCACATCATGCTAATGAAAGCAGTCTTGCAGGCTTATTCTATTGTTTGTTCTATTCTTCATTATAGCTACTTAAATTAAACTAGATTTATCTATCAGAAGCGATATATATTTAACATTCCCTACAATGCTGACATTGAATACTAAAAAGCTATATTATATTATGTATAATGCAGTGATAAGTGAAATGAAGTCAAAATAATGCAGTATTGATATTTTGATATTGGTACATGAAGGTCAATGAAGCTGATTTTGCCTTACCTCACTGTCACTTTCCTGTTTGTTACTTTGCATCATAACCGTTTATTGTTTGGAAGGACATGTATTTGGTTGTTATCTTTCGGTAATACATTTTGAAATATCTGTTGAAGTAACTGTCTGTGTCACTATTCTTTTAGTCTTACAATAATGGCAACTAAAGCTTTTTATATTGAATGTTTTTATATTGCCTCCCAAAGATGGAATGTATCACAAATTGAGAAATCATATTTATATTTGTTGGAAATCTTGAAAAATGTTTAATTTTGGGGTTAACTCTTGTGCTTTGCAATTTTAAAAAAAAAGTACTACAAACATTTACATTGTATTTTCATTGAAAATCATTTTTTCAAAAGTTTTTGGATTTTTTCTGTAATCTTTGATTTTTGCTGAAATATTGGATCATTTGATGAAATGAAATGAAACCATGTGAGAAGTTTAGAGAGAAAAACACTATTTGGTGGAGCTGTTAACTTGGAAGTACTGCACTGGAAGTATAGTAAGTAAGTAACAGAAAATGGAACTACAAGTACCTCAGAATTGAACTTAAGTACAGTACTTGAGTGAATGTACTTAGTTACTTTCCAACACTGACCTATATGCACAGTGCTCATTGTACAGCCCCACAGGTGTTTTCACCTATGGCTGATTAGACCTTTTCTCAGTACTCTGCATGTGTTCACAGAGCATGAATTATTGCAATTTTCTTGACTCTCCTGTTTGCTATACTTGTTAGGGTGGGACAACTTAATTCTTTGCATATTACTGTTTTTCCCACACTCAGTTATTAGGTCTACATACCAAGGTGTAACTGCAAATCAGAGTAGAGACATCAGGAAACTTCCAGCATAGCTCTACTCTACCCAAGCAGAGAAGTCTAATCAACCAGAATAATTGAAAATATCTGTGCAAGTGCCATCTAGTTTTTTGGAGGTTTTTTTCACCTGCAAAATGTGCCGCAATATACAAACACAAAATTCATGTAGAATTGTCAGTGAGGTAGTCCTCATGAAAATGGAGCAGATATTTTTAAATACTTTATAGGTTCTCTGGTGTGAAGCAGGTCTATAATCTAGGACAGTGGCTCCTAAAACAAGCTTCTAATTACCTTTATGTCACAGCAGTGTACCCTGAGGAGGAGAACAATTTAAAAAGGAAAGATTAGAGAAAAATCTGAAAATAAACATAATTTGTGTAGCAAATTATTTTCTATCATCCTAAATTATCTTGAGATACCCCCCTGGAGGGTCCAACCCCCCCGGGTGGAAACCACTGATCTGTAAGAAATACAATTGGAGTATAATTAGCCTACACATTTTTCACGCTTGGAAGAAAACAGCTGAAACCATCACCTCAGATTAAATATGACTTAATGTCATTTAAGAAGAGAAGAATTTTACACAGATACTGTCAATGCAATGAATTCATTCACCATTTTAGACCCGATGTTTCCCTTCATCAGAATCAGAATACTTTATTAGTCCCAAAAGGGCAATTCATTTCGACAGTAAGCCTCATAATAGATATAATAAGATATAAAAAGACAACAACAATAGATACAGCAGCTGTCATCAACCATCAAGCATCTTAACAGCATCATCATCCTCACAACAACAACAGCACCAATTTATGTTCCTTCTGCAAAAAGGAGGTTGAGTCATTATCTCGTGTATTTTAGGATCTGTACTCATTTGACTCATACGGTCTGGGTCCCTATTACAGAAAGTATGGTCTTATTTATGAATGTGGTCTAACACAATGAAGATGATACATTGATAAAACATTGCTGTGTCTTTTGGGAAAAAACACAATATACAAAAAGTCAGATTTATCCAGTTTCTTGCCATCTCTTGAGAAACTTACTACTTACTTACATTGTGAAATGTAATTGTTGCTTGTGTTTTGTGATTTGTTTCTCAAATTGTCCCTGTGCTGTTGTTACATAACTGTGCTGTTAATAAAGGTTTTTTGTTTTTTTAAGTTAGCCGCTTCGTATGACGTAAATCTCCTCCGCCGGAAGCTCGTGTATTTTCGGGCGCCGCATGAAAACAAAACATCACCGGTGAAAGTTTGCGGACAGAGCTGCGTGTGATACAACCAGAGCCGTGTGAAGATGCCCGTGTGTAACTTTTTCCTTCAGGGCCGCTGTCGTTACGGCGATAAATGCTGGAATGAACACCCGAAGGGAGGGCGAGGAGGTGGAGGCGGTGGAGGAGGTGCAGGTGGAGGTGGTGGAGGAGGATACAACAACAACTACAACAGCCGCTCCGCAGCTCCGCAGCAGCCCAGAGGAGGAGGTGGAGGTAAAGTTTGGGAGGAATTAACTAAGTAACTAAATGCTCCTGCGGCACGTCAACTACATAAACGTTGTAATTTCACGCCGACGTACTTATTTATTGGTAAACGTCACTTTTATAGAAGTTAGCTTTCATTTTTCATTGATAACATTAGGTGCTTTACTTTTGTTTCCCTGCCATTGTGTCTTTTTGGGAAATGTTAATTTTAATTTTATTGGATAGAGACACTGTAATTTAACATAAATTAGTTCCAATATAATGTAATTAATGTGTTGCACAGACTTTATAGCTATTGCTAATTTTCAACTCTTGTACAGTGTAATTAAAATATAACGCTTTCATTAACATAAAACCAAAGTACACTGACATACATTGATTATGATGTACAATTATATTTTTTTTAATTGACATTTATTTATGTCAGGCAGCATTTACAAAATAATTTAATCTCAAAAGAGAGAAAAGATGTTTTGCACCAGCTACCAGCTAATTTCCCTCTGCAGTCCCGGGGCAATGAACAAAACAATAAAACACAGAGTAAAACCTAACATCACCACTTAAAAACCCTAATAGCTGTACTAAACAATATATTTAATTTGTACTGTGCTATTCATTCATAATGAAAGTGCTACAGTATTAATAACACAGAACACACAACATAAAGAAAAGAGTTCGACTTCATGAAGGAAGGATTTGTTGCACTGCTGTTGTAGTAGACTGCATTTGTGTATTTAATAAGCTTAACAGCATCAGGCACCAAACATGTTCACTCCAATTCCGTTTTGTTTATATTGCGCCAAATCACAACTGAGGTAATGTCAGGGGACTTTTCACATAGAGCAGGTCTAGGACAAGCCACAATCAATACCATTAAACTCTTGTTCTCAACATTGACTGGTCAACCTGGTCTGGTTGTTGCATGTTTGTTTCAGGTTTTGGAAATAGAGTTTGGGTGAACCCCTCTCAGCAAAAAGGAGGCAGCTACATCCAGCCGTCATCCTTCTCCTCTCATGGAACTGATGATTGGGGCAGAGGAGGAGGAGGAGGTGGAGGAGGCAGTGACTGGGGCAGAGGAGGAGGAGGAGGTGGAGGAGGCAGTGACTGGGGCAAAGGAGGAGGAGCAGGTGGAGGAGGCAGCGACTGGGGCAGAGGAGGTGGAGGAGGAGGAGGAGGCAGCGATTGGGGTGGAGGTGGAGGAGGCAGTGACTGGGGCAGAGGAGCAGGTGGAGGTGGAGGAGGCAGTGACTGGGGCAGAGGAGGAGGTGGAGGTGGAGGAGGCAGCGACTGGGGCAGAGGTGGAGGTGGCGGAGGCAGCGACTGGGGAAGAGGAGGAGGGAGAAGAGATAACGTCAAGAGCTCCGAATTCAGCTTCTCTGGACAAAACCGTTATTCATCACTTGGTACACCCAGCACTTTTGACAAAGGAGGAAGAGGAGGAGGGTTAGGAAGGGCAGGAGGAGCAGTTGGTGATGAAGATGATGACAAAAAACTGTGAGTATGCTTTTTTTGGGGGAGGGGGTTCAAGTTATGTAACATTAAAATGAGTTATTGAATGATTGGTAATTTATTAATGTGATGTCTGTCTCACGGTCATCCAGGGAGATTATCCAGGCAGACATTGAGGCTTGGGAGAGCTCAGGGCAGTGGGGCTTCTCTTGTTATTCTGGCTTCAAGGCACCTTTATCTGGTGAGAATCAAAATATAAATTCAGTGACATGATTTGCTAGTTGTAAGTGATGAGTTTACGCCATGCATCACCAGACACTAGACAATAACACATTTCTTCTACAGGTTTCACTGACCTCTCTCCAGAAGAGCTCAGGCTCGAGTATTACTCCACAAGAGCTTCAGGAGATCTTCAGGGATATGTAAGTGTTGTGTTACACATGAATGTCATAGCTAATATTTGTTTTTAGTCTAATTAAAGTGTAAATAGAGAACTACTGCATGGATACAAAGAATATAATTACCTTCAATAAAGATACAATATTATATTTATATTGTATTTACAATGTATCAGAGTCTTAGAAACTTCTGGTTTGTGTCTACAGATTAATGGTATCAATCAGTTGCTAAGTCAGTGGAGAAGCAGAGTCCAAGAGTTGAAGCTTATGAATCCAGCCACCCGTGCAGCTTTGGTGAGGCTCACACAGCCATTGTGTGTCAACTTTCCTTTTTTTTGAAGGACCTTTTTTTAGATTCTGTGAGTATATTTTGGTATTTAATTTATTTACTTTCTTTGCAGCTTGCAGAGTTAAACAATCCAGCACCTCAGGCGTCCTCAGGTGATTTTGGTTCATCAACAGTGACTGGATTTGGGTCCTCCACATCCAGTTTTGAAAGCAAAGGTGAGGATTAAATATTCTTACTTGATCGTTACAGTAGGTTTAAAGTATCTCTGATCTCTGTATGGTTAGAGTGATAACAGTGTTTGAGCAGAGGATTTAAATCTTTGACCATACAGGATTTGGGGCTCCGCCACCAGCAGACGCCACCAGTTTCAGCTTTGCCGCTCCATCTGGTGGATTTGGTTCTCCAGCAGCAGCAGCAGCATCCTCCACAGGTTTCGGCAACGCTACAGCAGCTCCTACACAACCTCCCTCTGGGTTTGGCTCCTCCTCTACAGCCTCCACTGCTCCTTCATCTTCTAATTTCTCCTTTGGATATCCGACCACCGACAAGCCAGCAGCTTCAGGATTTGGCTCCGCCTCTGGGTTCAGCTTCTCCTCAACAGCAAACACCGGAGGTGGATTCGGGAGTGGCTTTGGGGCTGAAGCACCTGCTGGGGCAGGAAGCAGCAGTTCATTTGGACAGACGAGCGGAGGGTTTGGGGCGACTGCTGCACCTCCTGCAGCAGGAGCCGGGTCTGCTGGAGGAGCAGTGGACAGTCTGTTTTCAACTCAGAGCAACCTAACTCCTGAAGAACTGAATCAGTTTAAGGCAAAAAGGTTTACTCTAGGTCAGATTCCTTTGAAGCCTCCCCCAACTGATATGTTGGTGGTATGATACTGTGGGAAACATTTATAACTTTTAAAAAATAAAGATAATTTATACAAAGTGAGATTTTTTTTTTGCATAGAGTATTTGTTAAAAGCTAATTCATATATTTCTCATTTTCAAGATGCAGCCAGTCAGTTTTGATAGAAACGTGCTTGGATCGGCTTGCATTGGTTCTAATTATGATTTTTATTTACAAATCATAGATTAAGAACACCTTCACCATATACAATACAGCTTTTTAAATTGTCTTTTTTAAGAGAGTACTATTTTTGAGTTGGTGAACAATTGAATGTCTTATACTGGTTGTATTGTTTTGAATATTTTTTCCAATGTTAACTATCTGTTGAGATGCTGACAGTTAGAAAAAATCCACAGCTGGTGATCAAGTTTAGAAATAAGGAACTATGTGTATGAGTTTGTGATTACTCAAATGTCATCAAGACATTAAAAACATGCCTGAAGTTTGGCTGGAAGCATCCATAGACTCTGCACACACAAAACTGGGAAACAGTTCAGAAACACAGAAATATCCCGTTACCAGCCAATGTATCCATTTCAATGAATGCTTCATATTTTTTATCAGTTTTCATTGTAGCTCTTAATTACACAATGTTGATTTGCAAGTAGTGTAATTCCACAACTCAGCCAAGAGAGGGTGTCAGAGTACAAGTTCAAAAATGTCTCAGTCTTATACATTTTATTAATGAGACACAAACAGATACAAGGCAAGTGTTAACGGTTATGCAAGTAACACACTTTATCAGTAACTTGACAAGAACAGGTGGCTCCTGACTAGCCTGTATTCTCCTGAATTTGTATATATTTCCTCCGATCATACAGACAGACGGGTTCATCAGATCTGTTCCATCTACACCAGCATCCAGAGAGAAGTAGTCAAAGAGAAGCAAGTGTGGGAATGTGTGGTTGACAGTGAGTGAGTAAGCTGTTCAATACGTATTCATTAGGTGTTGAGCACCCGGTGGGACCGCAAGAAAGGTAATATAGCGACAAAGGGGCAGCAATAAGCTATTCTGCTGCTATAGGGGCTACAGAGTTGCTGACTGGAGCATATTTTCAGCTGACAGGGAGTTTGAGATATCAGCAAGAGGTGAAACAGCATGAGCCGCCTCGCAGTGTGTCTGAGTGTGTGCGTGTGTATGTGTGTCACTATCTACTGGCCAGGTCAAAGGCATTGTGCATAAAACCAATAAATGTTATGCACACATATATAAATGGTAAGTGCCAGTGAGCCACATATTTTCTCTTCTACATCTCAGTTAGTAACCTCTTACCCACCCCCTGCCAGCAGCAGATAGGCCTAATACATAAATAATTCAACAGATTAATGAACGATTGAAGAAGAAACTATCACATGAAAAGGCACTCGCACGCTGATTTCACTGAAACTTGTTCAAATTGCCATCCGGTGACTCTTAAACACATCTAGTCGAGAAATATGGGCATTTGCGAATCTTGGCTCCCCCCGCAGCCAATAAGAAGATCTAATCATTAACTGCTGCGGCATCGAATTGCCAGTCAGCTTGTGTTTATTTGATGTATGTATGCATGAGCTGCACAGCATGAATCAGGGCAGTATTAAAGATGAGGGATGAGTTTTATTAGGAATATTTAATCACTCTGCAGTGCATTGAAGATCTCCTATACTGCTGTGCGATTATATTGCATTAAATATATTATTAGATCTCACTAATCTGACCTAGTTTATTTTAAACAGGGTAATATCATTTGTGAATACAACCATTTTCTCTGGGGATTGTTCCCAAGAGGGATGCTTGAATTTGAGAGGTGGCATTTAAGTTGACTGCCCTGAAATTAACACACTCACACACACACCTGTCATGTACTGTAAGCACTCCGCCTCCGCCTCTAATCCCCAACCTGCCCCACTCTCCTGTGAGATCACAGCATACACAAACCTTATCACATGACTATGATGTGTGCAGTAATTCAATTGACTGTGACCTGACTCCAGCAACATGGAACAGACATATACTGTATATGTAACCGTAATATATTTAACACACTTTTCCATTGGGACAATAGGGGCTGACTGTCATTTTCACTGCCTGTTTAGGCTGTATACTGTAGCCTTGCATGTATGTTGCAGCTAAGAATGGATCAATCTATTGAATTATGACTTCAGCCTGCAGCTATTAAAATCCCTCATCCCTGGCTGCCTTCTCTAGATCAGCATTTTGCATTTCAGCGTTCATTGCTACTACACAGCCATTGTGGTCAGTACATCAGCTGATCACAGCAACAGATGCTCCTACCACCGCTCTCTGTACAGAATACCAATGAGCTGATTCAGATTCAGTGCCGCTGTTAATGTCTGATGAGGGGCTGATTCCAGTCGACCCTCCTTACTGTAGCAGCAGAGAACAAGGCTTAGTAATTGGAACAATGAATCCTGTGGTAGAATTGATTGTGTTGTGCCACAGTGGTTTGCCTATGGGAAACAGGACATTGATCCAAGGCAGCTGATGTATGTGTATTTGAGTGGCTAGCCGTATGGGTCACTGAGTGGCACATATTTCACCTGCATGGGTCTGGGCCTGGGTTTATGAGTTCATATTGGACCCAGTGCAGCACATTCTCCTGACAGACTGTCAGTAATAACACTGTAGTGAGTAAATGCTGTTGGTGCACAGAATATATGTACTGTACAGACTCTAGATCATTTGAAATGGACTGGCACTAAAGCACTAAGTTTTGCAAGCTGCACAGGGCTGATGTGTATTAAAGTATGATAGTGTTCTTGTTTAAGTATTTAATACAAATCACAAAGAATTTGCTATGAATGTCCAGATGTGGAACAAACATTTAAAAAATGTAATACTATATCTTATCCATAAAGCTCTGAACCTGAATACTATATCCATTCATTCCCATGATTGCTTCGCGGCTAACTGGGCAAGAAAAGACAAAATTGAAGTATAAGTATCAGGCTACAACTGACACAAATTGCCACGATTCGTAAAAGTCCCATTTAGTAGTGTATTTCTTGAATCAGGCTTGGTTGCACAAGACAAACAGTTGTTTTCTTTACACTCCGCTGTGAAACGATCCAATGTATCAGATTCTTAATCTTCAAAACTCAACTGTGCCCACAGGCACTAGCTATAAAACTCGAGACTATGATGACATGTTTGGATGAGATCGTTTTAGGCCTGCGGATGAACATAGGGAATTTAATGGCTTCAAAACACCATTATGCTGATTTTCAGCTGATACGGTGTGAAATTTAGGGGCTTCTCTATGCAAAGTGTTCGTCTCCTCTGCCAGGCTGGATTACTAGTTGGCAAAGTGGGTAACTGCCTAAAGGTCCCCAGATCCTCAGGGACCCTGAACGTTTATTCATTGTGTGTTAGTCAGTTTATTTTCAGGTTTGCAGGTTTTTCTATAGCAGAGAATCAATTAAAATGACAAGGACCTTTATGGTACAGTTAAAGTTATGTTTATGTTTACAGTTTCTCACCAGAACTCATTGTGTGTATCCCTGAAGTCTGACAGACCTGTTGAATGCATTTCCTTACATTTTATAAAGAATTTTAAATCTACTTTGTTTACAATGTTGACTTTTTCTTCCTTGCTTTTGAGGGCATATCTGTCCATCCATCTGTTGATCAAGGAACAGCGTGAAACCATTAGCAGGATTGTGTATAACATGGTGCGTGTGTCCTTTTGTGTGTACATGACAAAAACAGAATGCGAAGCCAACAGCAGAAACATAGCTCCATAGCACCACTAATGATCAAAAACTCTACAAGGTTTAATAACAAAATAGCACCCTTTTTTTCGCCTTAGTATGTTGCCTTCAGATATTTAAAAAATGTTTTTTTGTATCCAAGAACTATATCTTAGACTCACAGGTCTGTTTCGAAACACTTCACTCATAGAGACTGAGAACAATCTTCCCAGTTTCGTTGTTAAAATTGGGTGGAAACAATTAGAGGGTTTGAAAAAAAAAAAAAAAAACCTGCACTGAAGAACGAATCCAGAGACTTTAGGGCACCCCTTCATATTGGGGAACTATGAAGGAAAATTGGGAAAATGTAAGGGATTGATAGGTTTTTTACTGGCCGTTCTTGCCACTGTTCATGCAACCACCATGCATTTAGACACGCCCAGACTGGGGTAGGGGGACATCTCCGATTGCCTAGTATTTCAAGTCTAAATCTAGAAACTAAGTTTAGTAAACATTCCTAAATAAATTCAATTGGACAAAGGGGCAGTTTAGGGGGCCACAGATAATGTTTGTCCCAGGGCCACCGAGACAGCAAATTTGGCTATACAACTGTTTGGTGCACCTAGTTTAAAGATATGAGCTATGTGCAGTACTGACCGAGTAGTTGCCAGGGCCTGCATGTGTGTCTTGGTGCTGTGGATTAACTAAGGGTATGTTGCATGTTGGTCCCTTCATCTCTTAGTATTTATTTCTTCCTGGCCACACGTTGTCGCTGTTTGACCGTGCTCCATTGCCAGAATCACTGCTAGTAATCCCATCTCTCTCCTCTCCCATCCTCTCCTCTCCTCACTCACAGCAGCGCGTCTCTCACCCCGCCTTGGATGCAGTGTGACCAGCAGCGCCGACAGGAGAAACCAATCCAGCACTCAGCCGTCTTCACACCAGCACAGCAAAAATAAAACCCAAACGATGACATTCTCACAGATACGACAGAAGCAAACAATCATTTGACAACTTTCGACCCGCACCTTGCATTCGCTGTCACTGGTAAGTGCTCTAATTTCTTTTTAATTGCGGTGCGCACAGGATAATAACGATAGAGCCAAACGTGCACTGATATTCTGACTAATGCAATTAATAGCAGAGCAGGTGATCAAGATTAGCACGGCTCAAACTGGGCTCAGTCCCCATTGTTACAATCTAGGCCTATTTGAGTGGTAATGTACACCAGATTAGATGATTAGTATCAGCTGCTTGCTTTCTTCTTTTTATTGTCACCTCAGCAGCATCACAAGCCAGCCAGTGCCAGTGCGCGCTTACACTTGACAGGTTTATGCCTCCACCTACTTCTGTCAATCTCATTATGTCATTAACTCAATAACTCTTTAAAAGGATCAGTATAATCGTATGAGTTGCTAGAGACAATATGATGCACATTAAGGTTGTAGTCTTGTGATCTTATTATTCATAGATTTATTTACTTTTTCCAATTGAAAAGAATGTAGCAAATAATTACAGTTTGTTGGTGTATAAATGGTGTTTGGTTGGAAACTAATTGTCTCGGTTGATGTCAGGAGAAAGTTTAGCCATGTCAGAGGTCAACTGGCACTTCTGCTGGTTATCTGTGTTGAGGGTTGTGATGGGTCAGAGGCACAAAGGTGCCTCAGGATAAGTCAGCTGTGCACTACTTGCCTTTTTGATTGTGTTGGTGTGAGAGTGTGCGAGGGAAGGGAATGTGGGGGAGAGAATAAGGATATTTTCAGATGCCTGTCCTCTTCCAGCACACAGGTCTGGCCGAGTTCATGCTGAGGTGTGAGATTATATCAGATGGCCGCAATCACATGTATGCACACACACAGGATAGAGGGGGGCAGACACACGTGGCACAGTTTTAGAGATTTTCTCTGAATCTCATTAAGAAAATAAAACATTCAGAAAGATGTTTAATATGTCTGACACATAACTGTTAGTGTTAAGCTTGGTGTGTGAAGCATTAACTGGCACTAAAGGAGCAGGTCTACTTTGGCCCGTTTTAAGGAGAAAGAGAATAATTATCCATGTGGTTAACTCTTGAAATCCTTGCCTGACTCACACTTGATCCCCTCAATAATCCACTGAGACAGCAATGAGACAGTAAAAGCTGGAAAGAGACTCAACCCTTTGCTGTGGAAAGCCATATTCCTATATCTCCATTTACACATAACTCAAAACGTTTAAATGCATTTTCCTCAAACTCTGCATTTCATATTAAGAAATATTATTCATCCAAAAAATAATAAAATCAAATAAATAAATATGAAGAAAGGAAAAAATCTGTTAACCCATTTTTCGTCCTCATTCAGCTGTGCCGCACAGCTCACGTCTGTTTATGAAGTATTCATGTATTTTGTCACAGTTTTATTCCACATTTTGATGGGTGTGTCTACCAAGCAGTATTTAGATATGTGGCACACAAGTTCAGAGGGTACACAGATCCCTGCTCCTCTGAAATATTAACCAGGGTGAAATAAATGCGTGCGTGTGTGTCAACACACATGCGAGCGTATGTTTTTGAAACTGAGTGGTACAGAGAGATGCGTCAGATAGTATCAGATAAGCTGGCTACTCAAAAGGCCAGCCTGACCGTTATGCACTGTATCATCCTCCATCAAACAGTCCATTCCTCATACACACACGCACACACACACACCACACACTTCTCAAAATTGATAGCTGGAAAGGGCAAAGGCAAGGTCCAGTGCAGCACACACACACTCAAACACACTCATGTATTCACTGACACATCTGACCACACTTCAGATCTGTGGCTGGCTGCTGCTGGTCCTGGTCTTCTTTGAATTGAAAATCAAATGAATACAACCAAGTGGCAGAGCTCAGCAGACACTTATCATAGTAATGAGTGCGCTTTAGTGTGTGTGTGTGTGTGTTGTTTCACCTTATGCGCCTGTGTGCACTTGTAGACAAGCATCTGTAAAGCATAATTCACTACCCAGTTGGTATGTATCATCAAAGAGAGTGGCTGGGATTTGTTGACAATGAATGATTGGTTGTTATTGCGCCTCACATCCCACTTAAGATTGAATTGTAATGACACTACACTATATACTTGTATAAGATTACTTTGCACGCTCACACTCAGAGTGAATCATATCCAGTCGATAAAGATGTGAATATGTGTTTTTGACATATATTTTAGAAGTTTCTGCCACAGTACACAATGTCAAGCGAGCATTCAGTTGCACTTTGAATGCCACTGTGCTTTTTCCGAGTAATACGGTTCTTTGCAACCTTTCTCAGAAAATCAATTCCACTCAACACCTGATATGCCTTTGAGGCTGCTGTAGGGTATACACAAAGGTCACCTCTTGCTAACCTAACTCCTGTCTAGGAGACACAAGTGTGCCACGCTACAGACCATGTAATCAGACAGCATCTACTACACTTCTACTTAATTTTGCAACATCTTTAAAGGCAATTGCATGTTTATTTGGATGCATGCTAATGGGAATCTCAACTGGAACTTTGATTTTAGTTCTGGAAGAAATATGGCCTTCAGTCCAAATGGAAATATCGGAACAAATGTTGAGATTGAGAGCATGTTGCCATTCTAGTAATAACATTTCAAATAGGGTGCTGTACCCAAGTAGAGGGCAGCCTCACAGATTAAAAAAATAGATCATGAATGCAATGGTAGACAACAATTAAAGCCTTAAAATTCAATATATTTAATGGCGAAAATACTGATCAGCTGTTATCCTATTCTAGTAAAAGGCCACTATCAGGCTGACAGATCAGCAAAACATTCAAACATGAAAGCAAGCCCCAAAAATGAGGTCACATATGAAAAGGAGATGGGAGAGAAATGGATTGAGAGCAAATGATAGAAGTCTTAAAAACATAAGCAGGAGAGATAAATATATCTTATCTTGTTTTCCCGCAGGATCTGACCACGTTCCAATGCACACATTGCTTCCAGAGGTTTAGCAGTAAATAAGACAGAGAGGCGTGCTTTGTTTGAACCTGGCTGTGTCTCCACTGGCGTATTGAAGCCCCCTCCCTATCCCGAGCTCAACACAGCCCATGCTGTTTAAGCTGGAACTTGGTGATCTGGACATGGTAAGTGGGGTGAGATCCTGTGTGCCACTCCGCCCCAGGTGGGCTACCAGCATCCCAGGTGGGAGGAGGAGGGGCGGTGGCTGAGGGGTAGTGAGAGAGATGTCACTGACCACATTAGTCACCAGAGAAAGCAGGCCATGAGTCAGGAAAGCTCCCAGTCGCATCCATCACACCCCTCTTAACCCACTTTCCTTCCAGCCCGGCCACTCCGACTTTTTATTCTTCTATTTTCTGCTAGTTCTCCATCCCCCTGCTGCTGACAGAGTAACTTTGCCATCCTTCTTTTGATGGTGATGAAAAGAAGAAGAGGATGTAAAAAGAATGGTTCAGTGCTGGACAGATTGAAGAGACAGAAGAGAGATTTAGGGTCAAACTTTGGAGTGCTTTACTCCAAAGATACTTTTCTTTTTTTCAAACAACTTTAAATTAGAAGAAAACAAATGTTTGTTTAGTCTGTGACGCTATGCAGAGAGAAAAAAGACAACAGTGGTATAGTGCGTCTCATTTTTACACCAGATTCCCCATGGTGGTGTGTAGAGAGAAAGACTGAGCTGGTGAGAAGGCTGTGTGGTGATAAGTGATGATATGAAAGAGGACTGACTTCTCCAAAAGGCTGCTGGCTCAAATCCTGGACAAGCTATTGATTCACTGCTGAGATGAAAACATTGTAATGCTAGCTCAGCTGTGCAGGGATTAGTGTGGCAAATACACGAGTGAATGAACATTTAAAATGATACATGGTCTATGGGGAAGTGATTTGATGGTTATCAAAGAGGCTAAATGCCAGCATTTCTTGATAAAAGCTTTATATATATAATTTGTCATTTTTTGATGTAGAGAGGTTGAAGTGTTTGTGAGAGCGTGTATGTGTCTGGTTCATGATCTAGCATCTCATAAACAAAAAAGGGGTCAGGGGCTTTCAGACATACTAACAAGCACTTCCTTTGAAGCATATGGAGGTCCTTATTACAACTTTTAGTAAATAAGTCTCAAGGGGCAAGAAACATGAACATTCAGATCATCAGACAGGTTTGAAATGAACCCCCAGGTTATTTCAACTTTACTAATCAACCTGGTTCAACTTTGCTGCTATAGCTGTGCGTACACAGTATGCCTTAGAATTTATTATTGACAGTTTGGGTCCACACACTTTTGGTTTTATGTCCACATGAAGGTGATTTTGATTATTTGGCCAAACTATTTGCTTGTTTAAACCCTGTCTTGTCATTTGACTGCTCATGTGTATGCCATCTTTTTTAGCAGTTGTTTTAATACGTGATTGAAATTGTGTGCCCAAAGATATACAAATAGCATGTAATGTAACCATTCTTTATTGGCTATAAATTTAGAAATATAGCAAATGTCAGCACCTTCAAGATTTTTTATTTATGTGTCTGCCAAGCAAAATATTAGCAATAGCATGTTAACCAAGCAACACACTAGTATTTTTGCATAATGGTATGGCCATTGCCCACATGACTAATTCTTTTTTTGTGTTACAGAAAATTAGCTTGCTAATAGGCCTACTCATTGTACACACTGTTAGCATGGTAAAATAGTATTTTATCGAGGAAGCATCTTCTTAATATAGGCCTAGAGGTACAGCTCCCATTTTTAGCTTGAACAGATATTTTAGCATTATTAGCGTCTAGCATCTATTGACAACTAGCATGGTAAAGTGTTAACACTTGTTTTTTGTGCTTTTTTCACTGGATCATAAAAAATCTTAAGAGTGAATGCAGATGAACACAGCCAGCAGTAGTTGTAGTGTCTTGGTCTCATATATCATTCTATTAATAAGTAATTTAATGACAAATGGTCTTTAAAAGACAAAAAAATAGCTAATTCTTGAGTTTATATTTGTCATGGTGTGTTATTTGCCTTCTGATAGTAGCCTAAGACATTAACTTATTCTTCTTCTAATTGAACATATGTTACATTTTAAACAACCTCAGACAGGATAATTTGACTTGTTCATTGTAGCTCTGATTGAAAAATGTAAACCTTTGCTGCCCTGCCATGCCTGATTCAACATGATTTGGGCAATTTGTGTGAAAACATGGTGTGACGGATCGAATTTATGTCTGCTGTCACAAGGTGATGTAGAGGGAGTGACTCAATGACTCACCTCATTAAATTTTATTGGATAAAAATTTCATTGGGCCAATGGGAGAGGCGAAGCGAAAGCGCCTTATGAACTCCTTTTTCTGTTCATTTCATGGCTGTTAGCATTTGTGTGTGTGCACACAAGCCGTAATATTGCTCCGCAAAGTGTGAAATGGGGAATTTGTGAATATTAAATGGTGCTGTGACTGTATCTGGTCAGTTTCTAGCGCACTGTACCCTCAATCAATATGATACTGAAGAAACTGAATCTGTGTCAGAGCTGAGTGTTTTATAGGGGATTTGGATGTTATTTCAAGTCCATCAGCCAAGACATCAGTGTCAACGCCCTCTGTCATTCAATATTTTGGCTCTTTCTTCTGCTGCACTCTGGCACATACATTCAGTACAGCATGTGTGTGTTTGCACTACGCTGGGTTTCTCTGTGTGTGATTTTGTGCTTGATCCATTTGGCTCTAAATCGTCCCACAGCCTGGCACTCTTACTCCTGTCTGCGTGTGTGTGTAGCTGCAAAACCGGCCGTCTGTTTTCTTGCCTTAAGAGACCCCTTACGATCAGAGAGATACATCAGACACACACACACACACACACACACACTCATGACACCAGGCCAACAACAGTGGCAGCAGGCGCCAGGCCTCTACATACAGTATCATATCCTGGGAAGTTTCCATGGTACCCTCAACAGGAAGTGCATTACAGTTCCTGCCTGCCCTTGTGCACTGCCGGTGGCATTGGGCATGATGGGCATGATGATCTTTTTCATTCTAACCTTTTTCACTCTTGCATTCATTGCAGGATACATGTACATAACATGTCTAAGATGTAAAATCTGTAAAAACAAAATCAAAACCATTTTAAGTCGGTTTATGGGGTTCTTTCTTCATAGAGATGACAAAGATTATTTGTGATCATGTTAGTTTCTCAGCTGGTCATTTAAAGCTGGTGATACTTCTGTTATGGTCAATTGTGTGTAGTGTGTTGGTCTATCTCAGTTCTTTCCATTGTCCCCAGCCTATCTTTGGCTCTTAATTCCTAAACCTACAGGTTCCTACATATTAGATACCTTTGCTTGATATTTTCTGTATTCTAACAAGACACACTGACTTACATCTTTAACATTTAATTTGTTACTAATTTATAAGCCAATTAACTAGCCAGCAGTGACAGGGTGAATGGCCTGCTTGCTGCAGAGCAACTTTAAAGAGACCAATTGGTTAATGGTTGCTCAGCCACATCTAATTACAAGACTGTGGCATTTGTGTTTATGGGAGAAACTGAAAGGAACGATCACATTTTAACCTCAGCTTACAAACTGAATTTCCCTCATTGTAGACAGTGATGCTTGGTTGAATCACTCTAAAGTTCACATGTTTTTGTCCTCAACATTGTAGCTTGCCAACAGTGTTCCTTTAGATAATTGGTGTAATTTCCTCCAGACGTTTACTCACATGCACTTTGTCATTCATAATTTATATGTGCTTTGTAGTTTTTCTCTGAGCTTCTGCCAAACGTAATCAAAATAAAGTGAATTGCTAAAGCAAGAGTTTGTTTTGGGAAATATGCTCATTGACTTTCTTGCAGAGAGTTAAGATCAATTGTATACTCATAAATGACCTTCTGACAGAGCCAAGCTAGCTGTTTTCTCCTGTTTTCCGCTGTAGTCTGTAGCTTCATATTTAGTGTACAGAGATGAAATTGGTATTAATTTCCTCATCTAACTCAACGATATCAAAGATTCCTTTAATTAGTTTATCACTATGGTCACTACAGCTATAGTTTGACTGTGTAGCAATTGGATAGTGTGTTATTTGCTTGGATTGTGAATTCTAACATCCACAAGACTGAGCACGTTGTATGTTATTGAACCTGTAGATGATGTCTCTTTCTCTTTTTCTGAGTTTCATTTTCTATTCACCTGCCCAAAAATCTGGATCTTCCTCACTCCCTCAAACTAACACAACTTAAGAGGCCAGATCTTACATGGCAGGGGTGAGGCGGTGGCCGCCAGGGTAGTCGGAGAGGGTGGTTTGCTGACGGGAGGAGAAATAAATGAACTTTGAGATGAGAAGTTAAGAGAGCACAGAGACATATGACAGAAGAGCTGTCTGGCACTGGGATGAAGATCGATGGGCTCTGGGTCTACCTTTAGGTCCAGCAAAACACTGTGTGGGGACAGGTACATGGTGGCATCTTCGAGCAGTGACACTGCAGATACTAGAGACTGAAAGACTCCAAGAATGCAGAGGTGGGTTTGGGGATTTTTCCAACTCAACCTTTATCCGACTTTATACTGACACGGCCATTTAAATTGTTGGCCTGACTCTACTTTCCAAGAATACAGACTATCACTGAATCATTGGACAAGAAAATGCAGTTTATATTTAGGCCACATTTACACGAAATAAATGCAAACCTAACCCCTTTTATAACAAGTGCCACATAAGGGATCATTACCATAAGCATAAACATAGGTCATTTTAAGAATTTTGACCATGCAACCAATTATATTTCTCTGTATTAAAAGGAATACTTTGTCATTTTGGAAGATTTAGTTTTTCTGAGTGTCACAACTGCTGTGAAATGACTCCTTTATCTATATGGTGCGATCACATTTTGAAAGTCTAGAAGAGCTTTATGATTGAATTGTTTTATCCCCATTCACATTAGCCAGAGGGCTAAACTTATAGTTAGTGATCTCGGCTGGTGAAAGTCTCTAGTGAGCATGCTCCATGGGCGCATTGGGTCGATAGAGCATGCGCAGTTTGTTTTCAGGAAGTGGTAGTTTTGGCTCCATTGAGAAATGTTTATAGGAATGAATGTGGTCCCCGCCCTCGACACTATATCCAGTTCTCTTTGTACATCTATGGGTGCTGGTAGGAAGATTTTGTTAGCATATAGTCAGGCTAGATGTTTCCCGCAGTTAATTAATGCTAAACTAAGGTAACATAATATAACAAATCAGTATGTAGTAGTATTGACCTTCTCATCTAACTCTGAAAACACATTTTTCCTAGTATGTCAAACTATCCCTATACATGAAGAAATCTCTGGATGTCAAACTTACACGCATTAAAACTTTAACTCCACTGTTATAAAACCAACACAATTAGTCGGTATGACTTGTTAGTGCCTTGCCAATGCAACCATCATCTATGCAAGAGAGGATGTACTCTGGGCAGGGCATATATATGGTATTCTACATACAGTACACTTGAGTTCACTCTGTTTCACTTTTCCTCAACCAGACAGGCATGCATACAGAGAATCTCATCATTAAGAAGAAGGGAGGCATAGATGCATATCTCAGTTGTTGTCAATATCACTGGCACATTCTTCTCTTGCTTTCAATCCATTATTTCACACTGATCAGGCCTTGGCTTCGTGCAGTGTTTTTCCTCTGTGTCCATTCATTATGAAGCGTCCTCTGCTCCCCTGTTTATTTCCTGCACTTGTTCTTTTCTGTCCTGATGTCGCTCTGAAAGCAGAATTATTCTGTTTATCTCCCTTCTCTTGCAGCCTTCCCCATCCCTCCCTTGTCCTCATTTTCTCCTGCTCTGCCCGCTGTATGTTCACAGTACAGCAACCCCCCAAGAGATCTCGGGAGAAGTGTGCATGGGCTGGAATAGACAAGAGAGGGAGAACGGGGAAAAAGAGGGAGAAGAAAGAGAAAAAAGGGCATGAATGCTCACCTGAATTTCAAGTTTGAAGCCCGTACCTTCCTTCTCTTTCTTTCTCTATCTGGCCCTCACTACCTTTTGTCCAGGCATAACAAATGTCACTGCAGTCGCTTTGTATAAAGCATGCAGTCTTCCCCCTCCTCCTCCTCAGCTATTATCATGAGTTTCATTACAAAATGCCAAAATTTGCCCTTTGCTACCTCAGTTCATTTTTTCCTCAATAGCAACCATTTTGGTTAATGCTGCAATTCTAAGTATGACCCTTTAAAAAATGCCCGTCAGCAAACTTTTGTGAGCAGTAAGCATCATGGTTGTAGTGGTGTGACAAAACGAGGCAATGATGAGGATTTACTGAGACGTCTGAGGCACAGCGCGTTTACATTTGAGTCTTCAATTATATAGACGTATTCACCATACAGTATATTTATTATTTATGGTTTCCAGCTACAGGAATGAGCGCTTTAGTAGCGTAAAGAATTTGCGCACCATTCCATGCGATCACTGGCTAAGTATGTTAAAAATGTTTTTATACATCATGCATACATGTTTTGCTGTGCTGATGTATGTGAACCACTGGAGCTATACTTTTGGCATCAACTGAGTTTTGCTTTTACATTGAAAGACTGCATTGCTGTGACAAAAAAGACAGACACACACAAAAAAATATTGCAGGAGCTGCAATGATAAACCAGGCCAGAAAGAAGGTCTATCGAGGAAGAGTTGAAGAAAGAGAAATATTAAAAAGGAGTGTGTTGGCCACAGTGCATCTGCATATTTAATGGGCCCCTAGGCTGTCGGTTTAGCCTCGGTATAATCACTCTGATGTTAGGAGAGAGAGAGATGGAAAGGCTTGAAGGAGAGGAGAAGTAGAACAGATTTTTTTTTTCAATTTGACATGAAAGCACAGGTGTAAATAATACAAAATAAGACTTAAAATTCCAGTTAGCTGCTTCAGTTTCAAGGTCCAGGTAGTGTGCGTGCCGGCTCACTGCTACACTATACTATGGCTAAGTGGGACACTTTAATAGAACACAGCTGTCATTAATGTTATTAGGAACACCTGTGCTTTTCCTACTATGACAAGTCAACATTGAAAAGGGCCTACATGGAGAGTTGTACCTCTACAAGCAAAGGTTGGTGTTTCCATCAGGTAGATATTTCAAAGTTTGTCAAAGTTCGTTGAGTGTGGCACACATGCACCAATATCCTCCCAGGATTCAGCCAACCAGTGATAACTTGAGCTGTAGAGTTTATCATCTGTCACTGTTTAAGGTCAGATACAGAATAATACTCCAAAATAATACACAAGACAAATACCAGCTGACAGGGTCACCCCTCAGCAGCAGGCCAGCCCTGACATTTGTTTTTATGTGTGTGTGCGCGTGTGTGTGTGTGACTGGAGATATTTCTTAACTCAGTTGAACAGGCTGCTGCCATCTGCACTGTCCGCGCCTGCTGACCTTTGTGTTCTTTGTTTTCTGCGTTCATAAAACTATTAGAGAAAAAGACTTTCGAGAGCTTTTCACTTTTCATTTGTCATGAGTGGAGTAGGAAATAATTTCTGCTGTCTCTGCAATAAGTGGAGAATTTAATTGAAAACCAAACTGTGGTTGAAATTTAAACTCAGTGACCCTCAGTCCTAGGGAGCTGCGGCAGCTGTAAGACAAGACATTATACTGTATTTCATCTATGCACATCAAGATGTCCTTCTTATTTGAGTTCCTCTACCGCTCTCCTCTTGACTTCCACCCTCACCTTATTTTCTTTGTCCTCTCTTGTATTCTTTCCTCAGTCCCACTACAACTTTCCCACCCTTCCCCCCGCTCCCAGCCCATTGGCCCTCCAGCCCATCGGGACCATGATGCTCAGCAGTTCTGTGGAGGTGCCCAGCCCGGGCGGGTTGAGCGGCCTTAGCGGGCTGAGCGCGGCGGCCCGGAACGTGGTGCGCTCATCCAGCATCTCAGGGGCCATGTACAGCCTGGAGAAGAGTCCCGGCAGCGGGGGCCCAGACTCTGCATCGCTGGCTGGCAATAAGAAGCGACGCTCCAGTCTGGGCGCCAAGATGGTGGCCATTGTGGGGTTGTCGCAGTGGAGCAAGAGCACACAGCAGCTCAACCAGCAAGGTCAGTTTACATTTTGAAGTGCTGCTGATGGATGTACGCTCACTGCCAGTGCAATTAGATTTTTTTTTTTTTGGCTGCTTTTCTTTGCCTTTCCTTTCCAGTTTTTCTTTTCTCATCCTCCCTTTCACACTATTCTCACCATTTCATCTAGGTCAGCACTACAGTACTTCAGACTAGCTTTGTCCCTTTTCTCCTTTCATTCTTCCCTTATTCTCAGTTTCCAGTTTCCCTCTGTGTTGTCCTAATTCCCTTTCTCTTTTCTTGTCTCCTCTCAACTTTTCTTCACTTTGCCCGCTTAATCTTAGTTTCTAAAAGTCATCAAAGTACGAGGATATCAAACCTTTGTTTTAATATGGGTTTGGATTTCAAGCTGCAAATCATATTAGTCTCCGAATGAAGATACAATTTTAATAGGTTAGACATTTAATCATTTTTATTCTCCTGGCATGAGTTTGCAAAATATTCCACGTGATTTTAGAATTATTAAATGCTTTCCAGCTGCAGTTGCAATCGTTAAACTAATGCTAAAAGAGGTCTAATGGAAGAGTGATTGTTTTAGTGTATGTACAATAACATTAGCACAATTCACTCCAAAGGGTTATAATACTTATTCAGCAAGCTCTATGGCTTTACTGTTTTGTGGTATTATCATTGTAATGAGGCCTTTTTAAAAGGCTGCAACATTATAGTGAGCATCATTTGGGTGTTGAACTCTGAAGTGGGTTTGCAGGAGTGACAGCAGTGGCAGCTCGTATGCATGGTAGCTGTACAGCAATGAAAGCGGTGCTATGTTTCAATATGTCTCCTGTGGGGTATAATTACAGATACTGTGCAGCTGCAACAGAAGTGTTTCTCACAAACCCACTCACTCCTGGTGGGTAATGGGAAAACATGTCACACACCAAGGCTTGGTAAAGGTTGAGAGGCAGGGCTAGGAGGGGCAGGGGAGGCAACTCGTGGCAATGAAGTTAAATATTTTCTTCATTCTCCTGTCAGTTGACAACAAACACGTTGTTCATCATCCCCACATCCTCTCTGCACATTCTGTTTCCATTTCCAGCACGCTGAACTGTAAACCTTTCAGAACAGCGTGTCCACGTCTGCATGTTTCTTTCTGCTTGCCTGCTTGCCTATGTACTTGTACAGTATGTGTGTTTGATTCTGCGAGATTGTTCGGGCTCAGTATCAGATCTGAGGCTTGTTGCTTTCCGCTTTGTGTAGCAGGCAGCATATTGTTTTGAAATGTTTCAATATGGGTATCATTAGGTATCCCGAGTGTCTGTACAGATTCCTTTTTTTCCTTTTTTAGAGGAGTTAATTTGCTAAACGGGAGTTGGAAGTTCTGCCGTGGCAAACATTTAAGTCACATGATTGATTAGGATGTTTTCTTTTGGTACTGTGTATGTTGACAGTTTGAAATAAAGATTTACAAAAACACTTCCGTTCCTGCACCACTGCAGAGAGGAAATATAACGAAGATGAAAACAGTATATCAATGTGGAGTAATGATGAAATTACTACTTTAAACAAACAGAAATAACATATTTCCCTCCTGTTTTCTACTATTACTATTATTGCTACTATTATAATTCACTCTTTAAGGTTTGATTAGCATTTTTACATCTTTTTATGCCTTCTCTTCCTGTAGTGTTATAATGGTACCTGACTGGAGAATTAGCACCACTTCCTGCTTATCTCAATAACAGAAGTAGATGAAAACGCATCCAAATTTACATTTTCTTTTGCCGTGTTTCTGGAAATCCTGTTAAAATTTGCGACCCATTTGGATGGAAACCCAGCTACGGAGACATTTTGAATGATGCTCAAACCCTGTCTAGTTCTGGAATATTCCATCCTAAATTTGTTCAACCCCTCTGAACCAATACAACAGTTTGGAATGAGTGAGATTGTGGGTGCCAGACAAAGAAGCTCTGAGTTTGTCTCACTGAAATTAACTTACGACATGATTTCAATCCCTATGGCACACCTCTTCAATGGACCTCCACTTATCAATTGAAGTAAATATAACTGTAAATTGATAGTTGAATGGTGACAGTAAGGCAGGAAGAAAGTTGGCCCTTTTACTGAGGACAGCAGAGGAATTTGGATCAGAGAAAGGGAGGGGATAAAAAAATGTGTGAGTGTACTTCATACATGTTTCCCATGCCAGCTCTGACATAGTCACCATATGGCTAACGGGCAGCGTACACAGGAACACACACTATCATTACACATACAGTCTCCTAAATCCTGTATCATTACCTGTTTTTGGCATCCATTAGTTTGTGATAACTGTTGCTCTACTCATTGCACATACGCACACACACACATATTCACACAAAGCTCAACGCTTTCAGGCACAGCTGTCACTTTTCTGGCACAAGGAGAGCTGTCGATATTTTCACCGTAGGGGTTTTCATGTCTGTGTTTGTGGTGATGAGGAGAGCACAATGGAGGGGAAAGTGTGGATGAGGAGGAAAGGAGGGGCTGAGGATGTAGAGAAGAGGAAGGGGAGACGAGGGGTGTGTCTAAATTTAGATGTTCTCAGCTGCCAGAGGAACATATCGCGCCTGGAACAAAATCACAGTATCATGCACCGCTCCTTCTCCTTCCATCCACACTGCATCTCTCCTTGCTATAGTGGTATCATCAGCTCTTCCT
The DNA here is from genome assembly GCF_963691925.1 of Scomber scombrus. Taxonomy (NCBI): domain Eukaryota; kingdom Metazoa; phylum Chordata; class Actinopteri; order Scombriformes; family Scombridae; genus Scomber; species Scomber scombrus. The sequence goes on from NC_084985.1 coordinate 19,030,826, forward strand.
CCCTCTCCTGCATGATAGTTTGCCCCGTGCCTTGACCACAACAGTCTCTGAAATGCAGCCCCAAATTGTACATCTGATAGATTGAGCTTTATGATGATATATAACTCTAGTAGGCTCAGACAATCAATGTACGTAGATGTTGGTAAACACATAAACCCCAACTGAACCCTCACTCTTTGATTGATTGCCAAGTATTGTTCCTGAAGGCATTCATTTCCATTTCAACTTGGAAAACAAGGTAATCATCTCTTTCAGAGTGAAATGAAACCATTAATGCCTCTATTTTGTATCGGTTCTCTTGTATTGCATCGCTGAGCAGCCTTTTGTGGCACAGTGTAAGAGATCCAGAGGATCAGTTAATGACATTTAACTGTAATCAATGAGTGTAAATATTCAACGTTCCAGTACCATTACTTTAAATTGATTTAACAAGACCAGGTTTATTTTCTGTTGCTGTGTAAATGTTAAAAAAGTGCAACAACTGAAAAGCAAATCAAAAGTTACTGATGTGGTATTGTACCCAGTGTTTATTTTATGTACTGCTATTCTTTATTTGCCCATAAGGTCAAGTGAAATCATTTTTACTTGTCATGCTGGTTTGTTTATTTTTGAACCAACCACTTGTGTAAGTGATACATTACTCAGGCTAGCTTGGCTGAGTTTCATTGAGTGTTGTGGCACTCTAAAATAGGGTCTTCAGCCAACGCTGGCTGAAGGGAGAAATAGTAAAAGATTTAGAATGTGCTTTAATAAATGCTTTAAGTAAATTCTTTTCACGTAAAATCCACCCAACAATGAGATTATCACTGCACTACTATGAATTGTTTTTTTCCGGAAACCTTTTTTTTTTTTCTGAAGACAAACAAAACTGTTTACTGAATGGCCCAGTGAGGATCTGCCCTAATCTGTTGTTTTGTTTCCTTCATAATTCACACCAGCTAGAGACCAGAAATGGCTACATATAATTAGAGGGGCGACTCATGCACACAGACTGACAGAAGGTCACACAGACAGTCGGCAGAAATCCTTTCAAGTTTGATTAGGGTCCTTTTTGTGTTCTTTCCTGGCGATCTTTAACGGCCCAATCTGGTCAGCTGTCAGTGCTCCATGTTCCAAGTGACACATGCATTGATTGGCTGATGGGGCGGGTCAGTCCAGGTGCCGGCCCCCTGCTCCACTCAGTTGTTCAGCTAATAACCAATAAGCCACAGGCTGAATTGGTTCCCTGGGCAGAGTGACTGCGAGATCGGAGTTAATTGGGAATTTGGATTCAGAAATGGGAATGAGGAGTTGAATAAATCGTGCAAAATAACAGACAATCTTTCATGCAACTTATGCCTGCTGATCAGTTGATTGATAAATGTTATCAAATTACATGTTGACTTAATTGAATGAATAGAGACAAATAGAGAAAGTGACTGAACACAGATGTTTCTGATAAAGACACAAAGATGTAAAAAAGACAAAGTGAACAAAGACAGTTGGGAAATATGTCAATGTCTCACCACAAAAGCGCTATTAGGAGGTAATGTAGTTATGGTGTTGTTATTGTGCGAGTTTCTGCAGGGTATGTTCTAGCCCTGCTCCATTTCGTGAATTGGATCCAGTCAATTTAAAACTATCAGCAGAATCTGTCCCGGTGAGCTCTTATGCAAGCAAAGACGTGTTTTTGTAGGCTTGTCCAAGCAAGAATTGCTTGTTATTTTCAAAATGACAGTGTTTCAACATCATTTCCAAAACGGCCAAAAATGGCTAGTGATGATTCTTCTGAAAAACAGATGTATTAAAACTATTTTAAAAGAAGAATCTTTAGTATTTTATTATATATTTAAGAATGAAGCTGTTATTTCTGCTCCAACATGAAAGCTCTTGACAACTTTGGCTTGTCCACAGACAGAGAGTACAGAACAACATGACTGTACTTTTGTAATTATAATAAGCAATTATTGCACTACAAGTTAATTCTAAGATTTTACTTAACACCAAGAAAGAAATAACAATTTGGGATAACTCAGAACCCTTTACGCACTCCAAAATCAATTGGTACTTATATCCACATAATGTGAGATTGCCCAAAAGTGTACTTTTTTTTGGGACAAAGGTTGTCTCCATCCTCTCTGCCTTACTGGATAGTTCCTCCCCCTGTCTTCCACAAATCATGTTATTGAATGCAACCACAACCTTACCTGTCCACATCACTTAGCCACACACCCTAGTCTGAGCATTATCATGGTGAAGTGAGTTTAAAGTAGGGCGAGGACATTCAACACTTTAAGCTTGTCAACAGCTGAGACCTTGACAGTGACAGTAGTGTTAATGGATGACATGTAATTATGCCCTCTGGTGTATCCAAACAAAAATGTACCTTTTTGGAGTTATAACTGAGTAGACCTCTAGCTAATGTTATAATTATCCAGCTGACATGTCTCTGCCACAGATAAGTATGAGATGTTTTGAATTGAGGTTAACTACATTGTTTAAGCATAGAGGTGTAGGATGAAGAACAAACTTGATCAACTTGAACACTGATAAAATACAGGTAGCATGTTATATAAATGTGCACTACACTGTCTCAAAACAGGTGTTTTTGTATAAGGTAATCTTGTGTGACGTGTACACATATATATATATATAGACCCCTGTCTGATACTCCTACAGGTGTAATGTATATGTATATATATATGTTTATATTCTGTAATGTGTCTCAGCTGTCCTCATGTTTTTCTATTCATAGCCTCATTATTCTAGGTTTTGTAACAGGCAAGTGTTAGGGATGGCATTTTGCTTCTGTCTGTGTTGTATTTATCATCTGCTATTATTAGTATCGCTGAGGAGAGGACACACACACACACACACACACACACACACACACACACACACACACACACACACACACACACACACACGGTTTCCTTAGGTTTAATGGGTGAGTCATTCCTCCTCCCCTGAACACAGTCTTATCTCCTGAGCAGGTTTATCCATGACTGTGAAAACAGTGCCAGCAGAGCGGCTCCCTGCACACTGTCAGTCTTCACGGAGGGACGTGGCTTGCAGAGAAACAAGCGCCACTGATGAGATGCAGTGCACAGGAGAGTTAGATTAAAGCAAACCAGGCATGGATGTGTGTGTGGTTTTGGTGAGCGTCCCAGTGAAAGGCTTCCACCCCAAGCCCCCTTCCAGCTTATATATGTGCATGTGTCTATGTGTGTTTGGCTGGTGAACATTCACGCTCATCACCTCACTCTTTTTCTGCTCCATTTAGTTCTCTCAACCCACTCAACACCCATCCTCCGTTTCTCTCAAACTCACTTTCCAAATCCTTAAAATATGCTCTTTAAAAAAAAAAAACTAAAAAAAAACTTCTGCATGGTTTCTTTCTGTAGTGTTTGTAGATAATACTGGAAGTACACCAGAGATACAGAAAGAAGCAGAGACAGGGAAGGAAAGATAGACTCTATAAATATCTGACACAGGAAGAGCAAATATACTGAAGCTATGAAGCTTTTACCAAGGGTCTTGGAATATCAATATTATGAATCATGATCATGACATGTGACTACAATATACATAAAATATATATAACTTACAAAAACATTTGGTGCATGTTGGACAACATTTATGCCGATGCTGATATATCTGTCATAGGCTAATATCAGTTGATTATATTGGCTGACCAATGTATTGATTGGGCTCTATATGTTAAAATTCTGGCTTTAGTTAGCTTTAGTTAGCCAGTTAGTGACAAGCACATTTTATAAACCATATACTGCCAGAACATAACAAAGTATCACAACTTAAAAGGGAGCTCACATTAGTGGTGTAGATGTTGCCGTGCTATCTTCATGACACACAGTCACTTAGCTTATTTGCAATAAGTTGCTAACGTTACTCTCACCGATGTCTGTGAATGTTCTCATTCGTCCAGGTCATAGTTATCTCTGGGCAATTAAATCGAAAGCAACTGGACTTGTTTTATGTCTATGAAGACATTTCGCCTCTTATCCAACGGGCTTCATCAGTTCACGCAAGAACTGACACTTTCATCCAAGTTTGCCTCATTAGCTAATGTTTTCGATACTTTCACATTCATTTTTTATTGAACAAATGAATCTCATGCTGTTAAACAAAAAATATCTTTGAAAAAAAATCTATTTGCTAACATTTTGGTTAATCTTATTGTTAGCTGACAATTATTATTGCTAGCAAATTGTGCTCACAATTGAAGCTGACAGTAATTGTTAGCATTAAGAAAATTGGCAATTATGATATTTAATTGGTGCTACTTTGTTCCAGAATAATAAGGATGTGGTGTTTCAGACTCTACTATTTTTAGCTAACTTTAGCCCACAATTTTCTGGTCATTACTCATAAGATATGAGCAGTGCTGATAACTGATATCTTTGACTGCTGCATGTTAACAATATTTAGTTAACCCTCCACTTTCATCAGTTTGGCTGAACTAGTTTTTGTAGTTTCATAAATACTTGTAATGTGAATATTGCACTCCCCCATACTGTGATAGCTCTGCAGGACAGACTGATGTGATGCAGAGGGGAGATAGCTTTGATAACTTTTTTTTTTTTTGGGGGGGGGGGGGGGGGGGGGGGGGGGGGGGTTGGTTTCTCTTTCTATTCAAAAATAGGTCAAATGTGCTGGGATATCAGTAGGTGTAGTCCAGCACCACCAACTAAACAAGCCATTTTTTTCTCCTTTAATTTACATTTACACAAAAAACAGTGATCAATGTGAAACCCAGCAGTAACACAACATAAGGTCACACTTGTATGTCTAGTGGTAAAAGACAGTTAGCCTCAGCATGTTTTTTTTTAGATCGTGTTACAGTGGACCAGAGAGTAGACCTGGCATTTCACTACTCAGGGTGTTTTCGGGGTGACTCACTTGTTCCCTACTTCTAGCTCTGAGTCACAGTTAGTAAACACACTCAAGGAATTTTGGCAGAGAAATTTTGGAAAGCTTACAGTGATCATATCCTTTGAGGGAAAATATGTCCCTCAAAAGAATATCTGACAAACTGTGTTAAGACAACTCAAGAAAGGCTTTTGAATGAAAACCTGTGCGTTTAAATAATGGTGAGATTAAAAGATGTTCTCGGATATATCTGAACCGTGGTACTATTATGTCATAGGATAACTATACATATCATACCTTTTCATATGACTTATCAAAAAAATCCTCTTGTCTTCTGAGCTGCTATTTCAGGTGAGACTGCTGCTCTATTGACTCCTTTCCTCCACCTCCGGCACCACCACCTAATTTTTCTTTTGAAGAGTATTGAGTCACTGGCTCTCCTGACACATGCAAACTGAAACCTTACTCAGGTCTCTAAAAGCTTTCTGTTTCCCACCGGTGCATTCAGAGGCTACCAGACACCATCTAAGCTGACCGGAGATCTTTTTCTCATCTCTTCACATCTCTCGGTCAACCTTGTCACCCTCTTTGAGTTTTCTCCCTCCAGCTCACTGACATCTTAATTTTCCCTCCTTTATCTCTCCTTCCTTTATCTCCATCTCTTTTGATCTCACTTTCCCTGCGAGTGTCTATCATGTTTTCTCAATCTCTCTCACCAACTCCTCCATGTTCTGTGCTCTATTCTTAGCCAGATAGATTGGTGAACCATTCAGCTGTGATCTGTCTTTCCTGTATTCCTGCTACTCTACTGTGTGTGTGTGTGTGTGTGTGTGTGTGTGTGTGTGTGTGTGTGTGTGTGTGTGTGTGTGTGTGTGTGTGTGTGTGTGTGTGTGTGTGTGTGTGTGTGTGGCTTAAGTGTATAAAACACTGACTCTAAACCAAGTGTGAACTTATCTCCACTGCATCTGCAATCTGACGCAAACCTTATATTTAAAGAAACAGTTCTTGGAAAGAGACACGTACTCTCTTTCTTGCCAAAAGGTAGATGACAGGATTGATACCAGTCTCATGCCTGTATATGCAGCCACTTGGCTTAGCTTAGCACAAAGACTGTCCAAAGGTAACAAAGCACCTACCAGCACCTCCAAAGCTCAGCTTTAATGCTTCCGTAGTATAAACGGCTCCACAAAAGAGGAATGCTTTAAAGACAGTCTTGAGACGGGAGTTGACGGTACAAATATGTCTTTTAAATAAATGGCATGAACTTACTGTCCTTTGCAACAGCTTTTTCCTTCCTCAGTAAAACCCTTTACTAAAAAAATAATATTATAATAATCTTTAGAGGTGCTGGTAGGAAGATTTTACTTGCTGTTTCCCCTTGCCTCCAGTCTTTGTGCTCAGCTGAGCTAACTTGCTGCTGATTGTAGCTTCATATTCATGCAACATGAGAGTGGTTTCAATCTTCTCAACCATTTCTCAGCAAGAGGGCATATAAGTGCATTTCCCAAAATGTTTAATGTTTAACAACAATGCAGCTCTCAATGAAAAGCTTGAGCTCTGTTTGTAGAATACAACTAAGAAGAAAAAGCAGATTCATGTTTTTCACAGAGTGTCTGGGTTTTTACACAGCAGAGCTAGCCGAGATGTTATTTCCCATGTATGTTGGGGGGCTTTTAGCTGGTCTTGCAACCTGCACTAATAGAGTAAGAGCTCTCAGATTTAGCAACCGGGGTCGAAAATGAGCAAGAGCACTTAGTAGCACCCCAGCCAAGCTTTAACAGGCACGAAGATGCAATGCATGTCACAGATCTAAAAAGTGTGTGAGGTGACTCACCATGTTGTGTGTGCATGTGTGTGTGTCTGAGTGTACAAGACCTATAATCAGGGTGTCATTACCACTCCTCTCATCGCAGATTGCTGTAAACACACACTTACACAGAATTTACACAAGACTGCTGGCTGCCTGTCATGTGATGCCTCAATAGAAAAAGTGGATGGGAGATCAGTACCCTCTCAGCCAATGTTAGCATGCATTTCTAAATCTAAATCCACTTCATGGCACAGGGAGACTGCTGCTGTTCTCCAGAAACACTGAACAAGAGATGTAGCCTAGTTTTGAGACAGAGCCTGAGTGCAAAAGATCTGCAAGACGGTGCAATAATTTCCTTTTTTCTCAATGCAAGTCAAATTTCCTTCAATGTGTAAGAATTGGCCACCTAATCTAATCTATATGGTTACTTTCTCGTTTTGAAAAATATTAAACCTGGATGCTAAAGTGACTCGCTATTGCCCCTGAGGTACAAAGTGGTATTAAAAGACAATATGGGCCAGACGGGGCTGGAGCTAGATGATAAGTGTGGTAACTTCAGTAGGTATCTATGAAATGCATGGTTCTTTGACATAACATCAAAAGTACTATTTCTTCACATTCAGTCCATGATTTTAGTTAATTTTTGAATGTTTTAAACAAAGACTAGATAGTATTCTGTTCTCCCTTTGTTTCACTGGGTATATTGTATATAATTGTGTTCAGTGCTTACAAAAGAAAGTCTTTTGAAAACATTTAGTCCGTTTCTAGCAGTCTAATGTCATCTGTTTTGTTTTGTGTTTTACTTCTCATCTTCTCCTTTCTTATAAATCATTTGGCCATCTTGCACCGTTTGCACATCAGCAGCAGAGTTGAGTAATCAAGAGGAAATTACATCTGAATTAGATTACTCTTTTCCTCATTGTAATTAATAGTCATTAGACAGGAGCCCGTGTGGCATATTAACTCACTGACAGACATCCTGCCATACATGAAGGTTTTAGATTTCCTATGCAACATGGTGCATAGAAAAGGCTAATCGCTTCTTATTGACCACTCCCTTATATCCCTGCCTGAGCTGTTAATTTGATTCACACACACACAAACACACACACTGACATTATACAGGCACACAGAGGCAACACAGGAGATTTGTTTTATCTCCCAATGCATTAAAGTCTCTAAAAACAGACTAACACTTAGCACACCAGGCTACACATAACTCCCTGCCACATTTGTTTCTGCATGGTCTGTTAGAGCTGAATTACTGACATACAAAGGAGAACAGGATTTAGCAAGTACATATTGTATATTAATTCCACTATGTAACAAACACAACCATATGATTGCACACATATAAACACGAGCAACAACACATGCATGGAGATTCACGCCATATTCAATAAAGGAAATATTTGATATTTAGGGAAATATACGTGTTTTCTTTTTTTTGCTAAGAGTTGATTGATGGAGATGAGAGGATTGATGGGACCAGTTGCCAGGCAACTAGTGGAGGCTCCAGGAAGTTATCGCTCCTGACGAAATAGTTAGACATATAACCCCCTGTAAACTTTGTTTGAACTAAGCAAATGAAACTTAACTTGTAATAAGTGGGCTTTAGAGGTACTGTTAGGTGGATTTTGTGACTTTTGGACAGAGCCATGGTAGTTTTTTCTTTGTTTCCAGTCTCTATGCCACGCTAAGCTAACTGGCTGCTGTCTCTAGTTACACATTGAACAGACCGATATGAGTGTGGTGTCTTCTCATCTAACTCTCAAAAAGAGAGTGAATGAGCTTTTCAAAAACGTCTACCGGTCCAATGAGAAAAAACACTTTACATGTGATCCAGGGATGCAAATATGACAAATGTGTTACAGTTCTATACTGTGTTTTAACCAGGAAGAGGATATCCTGGTGGATAAAATAAAATATAAATAGATAAAATATCTAAACTCCACTGACATTTGTGGGCTGACAATTCTATAAAACTGTCTTAAGGTGCATGAGTGATAAGTAAAGTTTAGTATCTATCTTTATACTTATAACCTTGCATAACTGTATGATACATGAATATGACACTGAATCACAGATTCGTCTATATATAATCTCTTTTTTTTTTACCTTCTACCTTGAATCTTCCTTTTGTCCAAATTTAGCAGGGGTCCGGCAGAGAAGATACCACAACAGATCTTTCATCTCCAACACCCATGCTTGGTTACTGTTGCTATGCATGGTGGATTGTTGCCGTCACCGGTGCATCCAATAGGCATGTCGGCACAGCCAGGGAGTCTAAAAACAGCATTCTATATTACAGCATATAATGAGAAAGGCTTCATCCGTGTTCTCTCCAAATGTCAGAGCGGCTTTAATGATCCACTGTGCACACACACAGACACACAGACACACAGACGGGCCAACGCGCACTCAGAAGCTATATATCATGTGTGAGTGTGCGTGCAGTCACTGTGTGTGGCTCTTTTCTGCATTGTTGGCGTTTTTAGTAATCCCACCTTTTCTTTATTTCCCTCTGCTATTAACTCTCTCCACTGTAGCTATTAATTCTCTCCATCCCATTATTTTTGTCTCTCTTCCATCCTGATCTTCTTCCCTGTGAATTGATCTTGCCTTAACATGACTATCAAACATGTGGCTTGCATAAGTAGCTTCAGTGAATATCTAGGTTGTTGCACACACAAAGAAAGTTTAGAGTGTGCAATTATTCCCAAGGCCGCACATTTCTGCGAGATTCATGAGTGCGTCCTCAGGGACAAGGTATTACTCATCATAGTGAAGCCAACATGAGACACTTTAACAGCCTTGTAGCACACATAGACCAAGACCACCTCCTCTTAGCACAGTAAAGCACAACATCTTATGTAATGTTGTTATTTTAGCTGTTCAACACTACTCAAACCGCATGTATGTCAGACTACCTTTAATTATCTCTTCCAGGATGTGTACTTGATGTTAAAACGGTATAAAAAAGTTACTTCACTAGATGGAGGGAGAAAATATGCTAAATTATTCAGATGGGATGGACTGGGAAAAGGAGATTTGAGTTTTGTGATAAAGATAGACAGAGGCCACAAGACTAGTGAACTTCCAGAAATGGACAAATAAAAGTGAGAGTGATTTGAAAAGGCAAGCAAAGCAAATAAGATAAAGGATTCAGTGCACAAGGAGGGTATGTATGTATAGGGGGAAAAAAGGTCGAGGGGGTTGGGGCAAAGATGAGAAAGAGGATAGCAAGCAAACAAAGGGCTGGAGATAAATAGCAGTAATGAAAATAAAAAAATGAAGTGTTGGGAGATCTGATTTTAAGACTTGGAGAGGACAATGCAAGTGAAAAGGCTTATGAGTGAACACGCCGGCCGGGGCTCTTGGTGCAATGCAGACGGCATTGCCATGGAAACGAACGGAGGGAAAGCGCAGACGAGGAGGAGGGGATTAAATAGGAAGGAAGAGATCACTGCTTCGTACCATGGGTGGGGGCTGTTTTGATGAGAGAGGAGGGGTCGACTGAAAAATGAGTAACAAGTGTGGATATGAAGTTAAAAGAATAGCTGCTCGATAGTTCAAAGAAAGATGGTTTTATACTCACTATGTCTGCTGTACAGTTTATGAACACACTCTTAAGGGTGTTTTGACAGATCATAATATATACATTTCACTGTCATGACACGTATATCATACACACTTGTAACCTAATAATGCTGCAATATTAAATTTTAATGCTTTTAAGGCTTAATTCTCTGCCAGGAGAAAGTTCAGATTACTGTTAAAGTGATGCTGTTAGTCCAGATTTCAGTCTATAAAGTGCAGGATTTTTTGTGAAACATTGCCTCCATATATATTTTTTTTAATGATGGGGGGATGAGCCTGTCGCCATGGCGCCATTTGTCTCAGGTGGCATTGTCTGGGTCCACATCCGAGGGCGAGGGTTGTCATGGCAGCAGGAGTGCATGGAGTTTGTCTGGGTGTGATGCTGCACACAACACACACACACACACACACACACACACACACACACACACACACACACACACACACACACACACACACACACACACACACACACACACAATCACTGTCTGTTGGGTATATTCTTGACTGCAGGATTATAAATAGAAGGCAGCAGAAGGCAGCACCCCTCTCCTCATCTCCAACACCCATGGGACCCCATCATTCTCATCTTCCTCATCACCCATCTCTTCTCTACACTTGCTTCTACTTGTCCCCTCTTTTTCCATGTCAGTCTTCATTTTCACTATCCTCTTTGTAACCCCCCCACCCGCCTATATTCTCATCAAGTGGCTTTGTTTATCTCCATAGCGATGGTGATGATGCGGGATGTCTGTGGTTGTCATGGCGATGAGATGGGCATGGCGAGGATGCTTAATGAGCTTGGAGTTGCTCAGGCTAATGAAGTGGGACGGCTGTACCTGGGTGTGCGCTTAACTGCCAACAATAAGCTACCGCTTGTTAAAGTCTCCCCCTGGTGACTTCACTGCACCATCCAACTATCTGAGCCCCTATAGAGGGGAGATGTACAAGTTTCTACAGCAACCTCAACTGCAGTTACAATAAGCTGCGCAGATGCAGCAATAAAACAGAGGAAATTAATCAATTTGTTCCTCTTGTAACTTATTTGTTAACTGATGACTGACTTCCAAATTAACAAATTCACTGAAGAGGTTTTATTACATTTTCAAGAATTTCAATCCCTACAGCAGGATTTAAAAATGTGCTGGCCTAGAAAGTCGCTGTCAAAGGGATGTCTCAGAAAGTAGTCCAAACCTTGTAGAGGCTTTACTGACATGACTCCTCACAGCAGCTTTCTCATCCTCCCGTCTGACTGAACTGTCACCCTGTAGTCCAGACTGCTCACGTGCAGACACTGTGTGTTGCACAGAGATATGAATGTACAGACACTAGTGCTGTCTGGTGTCAGCATGACGTTTGTGCATGTGTCTCGATAGATCACTGTGTTAAATAGCTCTAGGAATTTGTAGTTTTTATATTTGTTTATTGTTTACAGTTGTGGACTTTGTGTGGAAAAGCATCATTCTACATCTCCCTCCCTGCTTTTACTTTCTTCCCAGCCTGTAAGGTTTCATATAAACATCAAATGGCAATCATTATATTTACAATCAGGCCTTTACATCTTATCATTACCTAGAGTGTCTACATAAATGTAATTCACGATTCTCGGTAAGGTTGCAAGAAGAACAGAGAGAGAAATATGGGGGTGATGGAAGGGATAAGGGAAGGGTTGTAGATAGTGGACAACCTTACATGTCACATCCTGAACCCAAAGCACTTTTAATCCACCCTACTACTTTGAACTCAGCATGTCAAGTCACACAGATACATTGTGTCATTACAGGGATGATGCCTTGCAAGCTTCTTCTGTGGTTAGCTCCCCATTCTCCTAGCGTCAGCAGAGCTGTAAGCCTAAATACCTCTCCCTCCTTCCCTCCCCCGACCACTCCATTCAGCCTCCCCATTTTCTTTCTACTCTGCCAAAAACAACACTGCTGCCAGTTTGTGTGTGTTTCAACCTTGCGAGTCTCTGGCGAATCCCCCAGAAAGCTTGTTGCCCACAACACAAAACAGCCACTGTGGAATGGGATTTGCACGTTCAAAATGGGCTGTAGTAATACCTGCGAAGTGGAGTGATTTTCCAATAGTGCTGGGACATCCCAGTGGATATTAGGTGAGATTGCCTTCTCAACTGAGTAAACTTGCTTCAAAATAAACGCTGTTCTCAAGGCCAACCTGAATTTGTCCTCATTTTCAGAGATTAGTCCTCAAAAAGCAAACATTGCGGATAGTTCCTGCACAGCACATCTCACAGACATAAAGAAGTCTGATAGAAACACTATTTTTAACATCTGCAGAAGGAAATTTGTGGTTCTCAGGCAAGGCTTCATATTATTTAGTCCATGTGAATGGCTTGCATTATATTTGCTGGCTCTCTATTACATCGGACTTCCTTATCAGACAGATCTCTGGCTTCCCCTGATCGTTAGGTATATATTAGGTGGATTATCCTGGTGAAGCAAAGTCAGTTTAAGCTTGAGCTGTGACCTGTGTTTTTCAGATGGCGGGACGAAAAAGCTTCGCAGTACAATCCGACGGAGCACAGAGACTGGCATCGCCGTTGAGATGAGGAACCGAGTGACACGGCAGGGCAGCAAGGACTCCACTGACGGCAGCACCAACTCAAACAGCTCTGATGGAACGTGAGTATTCGCTCATCCATCAGTACATCAGTCAATCCATCCATCCATCCATCCATCAATCTGTCCAGCCAGCCAACCAGTATTAATTCTGTTTCTTCTCTGCCAGGTTTGTCTTCCCTACCACACGCCTGGGGCCTGAGAGCCAGTTCAGTGACTTTCTGGATGGACTAGGCCCTGCTCAGATCGTAGGCCGGCAAACACTAGCTACACCCCCCATGGGTAAGCCATCAGTGATATAGACCAAGAATGTCAGCTTCACTTTGCTCTAGTGCTTTTCTCAGGTGATTCATGCAGTTAATGTGCATCATCATCTCTATGTTTGCCAGTATTTGATTGCGTTTGCATCCCTGTAACAGCAAGATTTAGGTTCGAATCATCTGTTAAACACTGCAAAAACAACAGTCAATTTTAATTCATTAGTAGTCAGACAATCAGAGGTAATAGATGCTCTAATAGAGGAATAGGAAAAACTGAATAGACTGTAGGATGAGAGGCCAAATCAAATATCTGCATAAACCAATTTAGAAAATAGATAAACTTTCGGGTACACAGCAGTGTCTAAAAATGGAATGAAATACACAGAAAATACAAGTCTATTCACTCAGCAAGTTATTCTTGCATGAGATATACATTTTTTATGCAAAAGGTCATTGCCTGTGGAAAACGACAGAACAGAGTAGTGTGCTCCATCAGTGGCCTGTTACAGCTCTGTGTCACCCTCTGCTGTTAGATACTAGCAACTGCAACCCCAGTGAACCCAAGTTTATTGCAAAAAAACGGTCAACTAAACTCCACACTACTCAACAGCGGTTTGAGGTGTTTGCTTCTAATTTAGTTGTTTTTTCTACAGGGGATGTCCATGTAGGCATGGTGGACAGAGGAGGGCAGCTGGAGGTGGAGGTCAACCAGGCCAGAGGGTTGACCCCCAAACCCGGCTCCAAGAACATACCAGGTACTCTGAGCTGACTTCACCTGCTGCTTGTGTCATAGACTAAGATGCTTTTCCTGTATGTCCATGTTGGAGTTTCATTGTTCATTGTGGGGTCTGTTTTGTATGTGTCTGCAGCAACGTATGTGAAGGTGTATGTCCTGGAAAATGGAGTGTGCTTGTCTAAGAAGAAAACCAAAGTAGTGAAGAAGACTCTAGACCCCACCTACCAACAGGCTCTGTTGTTTGATGAGAGTCCTCAGGGCAAAGTCCTACAGGTGAGTGACTCCTCCACTTCTTGTTTTTCTTTCTTTCTTTCTTTCTTTCTTTCTTTCTTTCTTTCTTTCTTTCTTTCTTTCTTTCTTTCTTTCTTTCTTTCTTTCTTTCTTTCTTTCTTTCTTTCTTTCTTTCAGATCTTCCACTGGTACAGGAAGAATTTCATCTCCTGTTAAAGTAAACTGACTTGGAAGAACTCTCTTAAATCTATTAGCATTTTCTATCATTATGATTAAGATATTGAAACTATTTACAGCAAATTCATGTAAAAGCAAAACTGCATTGGAAACAAGTGGAATCTTTTGTCCAACTGACAGAATTCATCACTCAATCTCAAAGGTCCTATTTTACGGGTTTGAGATAGCAGTTATCATCAGTGCATTTTCATATTTTTGTTTGAAAAAGGAGTCCTGCTGATGATGGAAATCTGTGATGACAAAAATAGTTTTTTGGAAATATGTATATTTGTTTTTGGTGCCATGTTTGATGAGAAGATCAATATCAATCTCTTATTTGTCTGGCATCCAGTTAGCTTAGCTTAGCATACAATATGCAAACAGGTAGAAACAGCTAACCTGGCTCAGTCCAAAGATGACAAAGTCCTCTTCACACACAATTTCTAAAACTCACTAATTAACACCTCGTATCTCACTTGCATAATCTGAACAAAAACTGGATTGGCTCGAAGCAGTTGTCAGGCAAGCAGGAATCCCAGAACTTACTTCTTCCAGCCAGGAAAGCATCCAGCACACGCCTCACAACGCCTAATAAAACAACAAGTTTATTGTGAAATTACACACATATTTATATATGGCACATACCAACAGATAACCACACAGTAAAACATGATTACCGTTTTATGGAGTCTTTAAGAACATGACTCATTAGAATAGCAACAGCATTTGGATGGTTTTATAAAATCAGTGGTACATTTACAATATAATTTTAGATTTTTTTCCTCATGCCTCATCTTCTCTGCAGGTAATAGTGTGGGGGGATTACGGGCGTATGGACCACAAGTGCTTCATGGGAATGGCCCAGATCCTCTTGGAGGACTTGGACCTGTCTGCAAGAGTCAGTGGCTGGTACAAGCTGTTCCCTACCTCCTCTCTGGCAGATCCCAGCATTGGACCCCTTACCAGACGCCTCTCCCAATCCTCCCTGGAGAGTGCAACCAGCCCCTCGTGCACCTAGACACCCAGTAGGCACCCACATGCGCAGACACACGGTCACACGTACTGTATATACATGACTGTATTAGAAGCGCAAGACAGGTAGGCATACACACACCCATGCGCATCTGTGCAGGAGGATACACAAAACATAACACCTGATCTCATTCACATACATACACACACACTCGCACGCACTGACACACATACAAACATGCTGCCATATCCGACATTGGACATTACACTCTACAGTACATCCACATTCTCACCCACTGATCAGTGTTTTTAGTGGAGAAAGCAGTTAGCAGCTCCAACTTGAAGCAGACATAATTAACCAGAACATGTAGCATTTTTCACCCTCTCATTTTACCATTTCCCACCATGACACTACGATTCACGGGGGAGCCATAATCCGCATTCCAAGATACCAGACTTCCGTGGCGCGACTCATCCTAGGGCCATCCCGATGCCAGTTTCTAAACTCTCTATGCCAAACTAAGAAAAAAAAACTTTATTTTTTAAAACCAAAGCAATTGTTATTGTTGTTATTATTACTATAAGTAGTAGGTGAAGTAGTATACAATATAAAGTATGGATATGTAGCAGAGTCAATGACTTAGATGTAATGCAAAAAAGAAGATACACTCTACACACATGAGCTGAGAGCGGTAGGCCAAACACATAAACATACCTGGGCAACAGGCTTGGATATTCACATAATGGCTATTATGTGAGGTAGCAACACTGCTATTCTATAATTTTCACAGGGCAAAGTTTATATATAGATATACATATATATATATATTAATATATATAGTTAGATAGTTGAATACTTATTTGTGTTTATGTACATATTGGCTGCATTCTGCATGTTTGCTTGCGAACCTCGTAGACATTTTAAAGTGCTTCGATCTTTTTGTTTCGCTTGCCTTGACCAATGTAACAGGAGTATAGTGCCATTTTATTTTGCGATCCGTCCTGAGAAAAGAGCACCGCACTGAGTTAGGGAGGAGGATGGTGACTGGGAGGGCACTATCATCGCCATCTGCAGAAGAAGAGAACCAAATTAGTCAGCCAGCTACCCGATTCGCTTCTGGACAACTTTCTGATCCTGCCTTCATCTTCATAGTAGTGGACTGTTGTACCACAAGGCACTCAGCACAAAATGCGTTCTGGGGAAATGTGTCCAGCTGTCCAGTCTTGGCGTTCTTATGTTCCACATCCAGCAGGGTATTATCCACAGTGTCACTTTCTCTGTATACCAGCACCTAGACTTGTTTAATGTCGTCGTTGATGTCATCTCTCTCTTCTTTTTGCACTCTTCCTAATTGATGAGGGAAGCACGAAAGTGGTGGATATGCCTCTGTTTCTCTTCACATCTGGTCAGATCACAGCTGGACATGCAACCATAGGCAAACACATACACACTTACTGGCACCAACTACAACCTTTAACCCTCCGACTTTCTCTCCGGTCACACGTCCCTGTCACACTGACTGTAACTAAACCGTTGCTGTAAATGTATACAAATGTATTTGATTCCTATGAGTTTTTTCTTTTTGATATCTGACTATTTACGCCAGTATTAGTTTGTCAGCAGGGTAATTGTCAGCCTGCTGGGATATAATAGTTTACTTGTTTCAGGTGAAATATGTCAATCCGACTTCATCCTTCAGCACTAGCAGAGTCAGGCAGTTTGTTTATGTTTAAGATGGCACTTTACTGTAAAATATTTATTCTGTTTGAAATACTGCAGTGGTTGACCCACCTGTTAAATTATTTTTATTTTATTTTTTTGGTCACACTGCATTGTGCATCTCTAAATCTTTTAATTGAATGCCAGCATGGAAATGTAACTCAAGTGTATTTTAAGATTTAATGGCCCTCTAGAACAACTGGAACAGGTCAGGTTTACCTGTAGCACTATCTGCCACTGATTTGACACTTAATTTATTATTATTTGTCAAGAAAAATGTATGCTTGGGGAGGAAAAAAGTATGATAAAGTAAGAATATTTACATTTCAATCATCCCAAAAACTTTAAATGTCCTTTAACAACAGAAAATTACATATATTCTTTTTCCAAATAAGCTAAGGCATTTACTTAGCATTTTGCTGGTTTGATTGATTTTTAAAACTGTCAATTTTGACGTTTTGTTCAAATAACTTTTCTCTCTTTTTTAAGAATAAAATGTCCTTCTCAAAAAGGTAAGACTGACCTGTCGGCTGTTGTAGTAAAATGTGCAATGGTTGAGTCTCCATTGACAGCAAACAGAGCTGCTGGTGTTTATTCAAAATGAAGATTTTTATTATATTATTATTATACCTCCCAGTGTTGTGAATCTGTCTGTCTTGACACCAACACCAAACCTTGTATATGGATAAAGACACTAAAGACTGTCATATTTTAGTTGTGCTAGGAGAGTTAAAAGCCTAACTTATAAGCTATTAAAAGCTTGTGTGTGTTTACAAGCTCACATTCGGTTTTATCAGCACCATACGTTCTATCGATGGCTTAGATGTTCTTTGAGCTGTACGGTTCTTTCCTCTCTTCGTGTTTCTGCAAAAAGGGAAAATCTGAGGCGTTTCGTCTCTGCAGCACCTCAGACCAAACGAATTCAACGCTCTTTAAACTTTGGATAAAGGGATCTCTGGCATTCTTGAATTTTTGGGAGGATGATGATGACACCTCCCGCCATGTATACAACCCTTTCAAAGGAACCATCAAGGTCCTGGGTTCCGATTTTCTTTACGTTTTGAAGCAATTCCTTGCTGGATCTGTAACTGTACGGTCATGTTTATGAAGTACTTTTATGTACCTTATTGATTTGTATCTATTTTTGTGGAGAGCTGGCATGATGTAAAATTAAGGACTTATACTTATACTTGGTATTTTGCACACACTCTTCAGTGCGTGCCTTTTTGTGAATCCTAGAAGACAAAAAAAATAGAAAAAAAGGTTGCTAGAGTGAAACAAATGGAAGAAACATAAAACTTAAAAAGAAATTTCTCAACCTGTATAACATCCCTATTCACTGCTGAATGTTCAGTCCTTTATAACCTCTATAAAAATACTGTTAATATTTTTCCATGTGATTTACAATGTTTTGGAGCTTGTATGAGACTGTGTGTGTCCCTTTGCGTATATTCATTAGCCCAAAAAAAATTTGCAGATTTTATTGAAAGAAGGGAAAGAGACAATGCAAAGAGATATCTAATTATTTCAGAAGAAATGTTTATAACAGGGCAGAGAGCATTTGCCAAACTTGTCCAAACCCTTAGATTACTGCAACCAAAAGGAAAGTTGAAATATTGCCTTTCTTCAAAGTGTATTGTGGGTATGTGCATTTATTGTGCTGCTTGACACATTATGGGTGGCAGGGCAGTAAAATGTGAGTGAAAGAGATTTAAATGTGTAGATATTTATTTAAAAAGAACACCTACATTGTGGACCAGAGTGAAGAGAAATAAAGAATCAGGGTTTTCAGATATGATATAATATTAACACCTTTTTCTCTAATCATGGCATTTACCATAGATTAGGAAAAAGTGCACATCATTTTAACATATGGTCATTTAAATTACTTGGACACAGACTATTGTTTTAAGCGAGTTGAAGAAATGATCATAAAGCTGAAAAAGAAGGTGGGGCTGAGTTGCAGCTTGTTGTCAGAGAGTTTTTATGCTTGGACTTTTTTTGAATGTGAAGGTAGCTGCATGAAAGCAGGTTGAACCAGATCGTTGATGAAGAGTTTATTGTAATATTTGGAAACGGCGTGGAGCATGCAGAACTTGGTGTTTAAGAGAGGGAGATACTCCATGTTATTGATTCGACAGAAGCTCAGCACTCAGCTGAGGTTTGAATGTAAAGGCTTTGGATGCTTCAAGTGTAAAACCCATATGCTTACTGGCTTCCCTTTGAGCAATCTGTAACCCAATTTTATTGTGTGCAAAATTTTTTATAATGTAACCCCAATCAACCTGAATCGTTTCTTGAGTGCTATGTTAAAAATGTATTATTTTTGTAAGGAGAAAGGAAGTATTCAGAAGAGGAGGAGGAGTAGGTTAGAGAGGCGGCGTGGGCACAACCTGCCTTTAGATTTTTTGCGAAAATGAGGGCTTGTTCAGTTTACAATGGCCTTATTTTGTGTCGGAGACATTGCTTCACTATTGTAGCACACAACTGAAAGTTTTGACAAATGTATTTTGCTTGAAATATTGTACTAAAGTTGTATATGTATAGTTTTATGAATGTATTTCTTAATCCTTACACCTGAACTGAGTGTAATTTTTTTGTCCTCTTGTTTGCTAAACTGTCTCTTTGAAGACTTTTCCAGGGACCTCGCCTGCATTGGTTCAGGCAGCCCCTTCTTTAACTGTACTGTATACTGTATGTCTTATTCTTTGTGTATCCATCTTATAGAACAGCTCCGTGGTTGAAACACGCATGAATTCTGTCAGGCAGAATGCATTTTTATTTATTTATTTAAATCACCAACGATGGGTTTCGAGCAGAAAGTATTGCTATTCCCCCCAGCACCAATTTAACTTTTCAATTTATCTATTAAGCTGATGGGATTGTTATGATTTTTCTACTTCGTATTCCAAAATGTTTGCCGCATGGTTACTCCGATGATTTTCTTGTATTTAACCTTTTTGATGGTATGACTATAATGATAATAATAATGATAATGACAAGCGACGATGATGATGACGTCAATTTGACCCAGTACCACATCAATAGGAAATCACTGAGATGCAAAAGAATTGTCAAAAACATTTTGTATCTTAAAGTAGCATGGACTTAGCCTTCCATTTTCTGAATTACTTCTTCTGGCAATAACCGTTACTCTTTCTCACTCTTGAGAGTTGAAGTGTTGCAACCTCAGGCTGTATCTGTTTCAGTTGACAATTGTGACAAATAAGACATAAAGTCAAACCCCATTTTGAGACATTTAAAAGCAATTTAGACTTAACACAGCATGCAGTGCATTATGAATAACTGCTATTTTATGATAGCCCCCATGAGCGACAACTTTTTATCTTTGAGTTTGTGTCGTACTTTCGTTTTCTAAAGAAGCATGTATTCCACATGTCTGTTTGCTAATGTAGCAGCTGTCAACTAGAACAAAACAGACATATTCTTGTAGTGTTTTTTTTAACTACTGAGCTGATGGGCAAATTGTGAGTTTTTGCTGCTGAATATGCCAGTTTGTCTTCATCAACATCTATAAATGTCACAGCACAAGTTTCCTGAATAGCCACCCTGTCCTTTTAGTTGTCTGTCAGACTATATTGAGGCCACTGTAGCTCCCCTCCCCACTGTCAAGACAACCGTCATCTTATCAAGCCCAGCAAACTCCCTGAGTACGACTACTAATTGCTTAATGTGGAACCTCAAAACAAAGTTTACCCTTTGATAGTTTTGATCACATTTAAAGGACCATAAATGAAATTTCCAAGCACATGTACTGTAGAAATAAACCAAACCTTCAGCACAGTGAGACTGCTGGTGTTGGTAGATAAGCGGTTGTCTTCTTTCACTGGCCTTAACCTTCCCACCAAGGAGTGTTCACAGAGTATGTGTTAAAGGGCAAAGCATAGCAGAACGTCTGATGAAAGGATGCAGTTTAGGGCAAAGAAGAAAAAGGGAGCTGTAATTTTATACCTGTGCTTTGTAAATGTTTTCTATGTGCAGTATTTGATAATGTAAAACTGGTATTTTTGTGGTTTGTACGCTGCAAAATTGATTACTTAAGGTGCACGTAGTTTTGTAAGAAAATAGAAACAAACTGAGGAAAAAAAACAACATAAAAAGAACATTTCGGATTCAGAAGCCTGTATTTGCATGCCCTTTGACATCTGGACGCAAAGTCAATAAAGTTTATTTGAATCACAAACATTTCTCAGGTGTGTATTTTAACCTCTTCTGTTCTGTGAAAAATGATTGTATATCTCTCATCAATCTACCATTTAAACTGCAATAACTGATTTTTTTGGTCACATATTATGTCTATAAATTGATATGACAATAGCAAACACTTGCTTTTTTACATACATACAGCATATAAAGAGCAACATTAGCATTAGCATTAATTTAGCATGTCCTGGACAATTGTCACGGACATGCTCTACTATGCTCACCAGCTAGTAGCTAACTATGTCTATTCTCTATTTTTTTAAAGAGCTATTTTACTGGGGACAGTGAAAGTGAATCAAAACTGTAAAGTTGTGGGCCGTAAAACCAAATCTGGGACTGAACTGAGACCTGACACGTGGTTAAACATTTCAAAATCAACACAAGGTATAGAATTTAATCAAAACCATATTAATTTTGTATATTTTCACAGACACAAGTATCATATGTTACATACATATTCTCAAATTGAATCGACTAACTTGTGTAGACATGAAATCAAAGGGGCAAAGCAAATGCAAAATGCAGAACTAATATAAAGTACAATTCAACAACCTTTGTTTAAGAAACATAATATACAGTGATATTCTGATAAAGAATAAAGTACACAATATCTTGATTGACAAGTACATAAAAAGATACATTCCTTTATTTGCTTTTATTTCACAGAAAATATACCAGACAAAAAAAGGAACCGATTACAGGCAACCTAAAGTTAAAGATAACCACAAATGAAAAAGCTCAGGTGGAGCCTTGTCGCCAACACAGAAATGGATTTCCGCTGCTTTTCCAGATACTTCTCATTTCACTATAACTGCAGATCTGCTGCTATACTGCAGAGATGACACATTCTCTAACGGTAATATTGCTCTCGGGAGGGAAGGTGACTTGCTGCTGTCCAGCTGTTGCTTAAACTGCCACCATGTGAGCTGAATTTGAAAGGAACACTAGGCAGGAATGGACAATGAGTTTCTGAGGTGAGAAAGTAATGCTGCTTGTTAATTGGCAGCTATTAACTAGCTATTAACCTTCTCTTGTTATGCCAGTGTGTGTTCACTTTTTCTTATCTGCACCGCTTACATTTTTACCTCCCCATATTCAGAGTGGCAACTTAACACCAAAGTGCTTCTTCAGAAAAAAAAAGAGGAAAAACTGAGATTATTTACACTTATGGCTTCGTGCATTTATAAGAATGAACATATTTAAAAATGCTTTTACAGAAACCAGGACAGAGAGATGGCTTGTGTGGGCTTGTGTGGGAGACATGTAGAAGAGTTAACTAAATATTCAGAGGTGACAGATTATGGACGTGCAATCACTTTTGCTTCACAATGTGGTTTGGCCGAATTGTAAACGCCTTCGCATGACCTGTAAATGCGTCACAGTTTGCTCCTAACTCGACGGTAAAACAATTACTGTAAAGCGTAGATGCATTTAACAACTCGCCACCAAACCTGTCGACCACAGAACATTCAAAAGACGTGTACATTGCTTGACGAGAATCAAAAGATATCAAAAAACAAACACACCTTAGGTGCGTATACTCAAGGCAAGTTGAGTACAATCGTGAACACATTCAGGACACACATTCATCAAGATTTTTTGTCGTCATGTGTTGGTCTTGATCAGAGACTGATCGACACATAGAGAGGAACATTCAAAGATACACATTCCAGAGACACATTCAGATATCTTAATTAACATACAGCACACACAATCAGAGCTAGATAAACATTATCTTCATGCAATTCAGTGAAAGCATCTGAAACATGACCATTCGGTACCTTTAAAGGTTTTTTTTGTCTCTGTTGCCACCTCTCTATTTCTGTCTTATTTACAGACATTCAACTTTATTTGAGGCCTTTATTGTACAAGGTAGATTCTTAGCTTGAGGTGTGTGAGCATCAACTCAACATTTAAATGATGGCATTGCATGCAAGTGATTAGTTTTTTAAGTGTCCCACACATGCTGAAGCAATAGCACAGTGAACTGATAGACTCAAACATTCATCCTGTGAGAGCAGGTGTGACCAAACATACTGTTAAAGGATTGAATTTTCTACGAATCACTAGTTTTGTGGCTATACAGAAGTAACAAAGCATATTTGAGTACTGTACAACCATAATAAAGCTAGTGTTGATCTTTGGTCTCCTAAAATCCAGTGTAGGACTTTTGACACTTAAAGTCTAGATTAGATATTGATTCTAAAAGAAGCCCTCTGTAAATCGAGTAGAAGACATCATAATTAAGGACGGTTTAGGTAGATTTCTGTAGCTGCTCTAACTTGCCTCTAACAGTGTGGATCTAGGAACTTATCAACACATAAAGGAGTTTAAAAAAAATGTTGGACAGGTAGGAAAGCGTAAGTATCTTGGTTTTTATGGGATTTTACTCATTTCCCCTACTTACAGAGATGCAGACAGATTCATTTCTCCCCTACATGTAGCGTTATGGTTAGATGATTAGCCTAGCCTCACCTAGCCCATTTTCAATTGATTCCTGAATACCCTACACTAATTAGCAGTTGCTCCTCTCATAAGTAGAGAGACATTTTTAAAATGTTATCCCACCTTAAACCGTATCTATTTTTTGAGGTTATCAAACTTTTAACCCCTATATGCATGAAAGCTGACTGAGTAGTTACTCCTTTACACATATAATTGCAGCTAGCCCCTGTGTATGACTCACCACTCTGTACATTACTCCATGATTCGGTCACAAAGTTTTCCCTACGCAAACCTTTGCAGCAAAATAAAAATGCCATTTAATAGAGTTAACCAGCAGCATTTTTACATTTTAATAACATGCGCTAGGTGACTGAATAATGGAGTTACATTCAAAGTACTAATGTTACAAATGTGGCTATGTTATAGCAACTTGGAAAAGTAATTTCAGATAATAAGAATTGCGAATTAGAGAATTATTTAGCCTTGCAACAAAGTTACTTCTTTAAAGAGAAATGTGTCTTGTTCCGAACAGAGCTCAAGCAGATCAACCAAGTGAGCTAAGCTAGGCTTACCTCAATACCTTCAAACTGCCTTCCATTGACACAAAGAGACAGAAAATGCATCCATGTGTCTTCTGACTTTGATAAGTGAGTAAGCAAAACGGTAAAAATTGTCAAAAAACTAGTTAGTGAAAACTAACATACAGCAGATGTGCGCGCACACGCACACACACTCACATAAAGGCTTGGTACAACGACAAATGTGTAGTCCTAACCAGTGGCCTCTGAACCCTGTTGTCTACGTCGTCATACGAAAATGTTCTGAAGGCAAGCATGGAAATCTGCAAAATATGGCCATGGATGAGACGGGAAGAGGAAGCATGGGTGAGGAGAGAGAAAGAGAGGTAGTAGTGGTTTCTCAAACCTTTTTCTTGTCTCCTCCTCCTCCTCCCTTGCATTAGAAAACGTCTTATGGAGAGTCTAATCCACAGATTCCTACAACTGTTTCCCCTCGGTTTTGTGGGTTACTGGAGTTACCACTTTCAGGTTAGATTATATCATTTCCAGACATGTGCTGTCATGTGTGCTGAGCCTGGAGTTGTTGACCCTCCCATCTGTTGACTACTGTATCCCATCATGCCCTTGGTGTTGTAGAGATTCATGCCAGCCATGTGCTGAGTCACCTGAAGGGTCCAAAACACAAACAAAGCTGTTTTGTTAACTATACTTTTACCAATTTCACAAAATTGTCCAAAAATTGAGAAATCTATGTGGGTGACATGCACACACACACCTGGGTAATGTTCCACTGTAGCTGCTGGGCTTGATGTAAGCCGTACACTGGCTGCTGAGGTAACAAGGCCAAACCTCCAACCTGCTGATGTCCCATCATCCCGCTCTGCTGCTGCTGCACCATCAGCCCGCTCTGCTGCTGCTGCACCATCAGCCCGCTCTGCTGCTGCACCATCAGTCCGCTCTGCTGCTGCTGCACCATCAGCCCGCTCTGCTGCTGCACCATCAGTCCGCTCTGCTGCTGTCCCATAATGCCGTTCTGTTGTGGCACCATCATTCCGCTCTGCTGCTGTCCCATCATGCCTTGGGTCATGTAAGGTGGTGCCACTACTCCGCTAGGCTGAGCCATGACACCCTGGGTACCCATTAAGCCATTTTGCTGTCCCATCATGCTGTTTTGTTGAACTCCAATCATGCTGCTCTGTTGCTGTCCCATCATGGCCATCTGTGATGCCATCATGGTGCCCCCCATTCCCCCTGCTTGAGCTAAGGAGTGGTACGAACCGTACGGGTGCGTCGGGTATCCCATTTGGTTCATGTACAAGCCTGCTGACAATAATCACAGAGACCAATTAATAATGTTAATCTCAACTCATCAACCTGATAATGAGTTACAGAGATATGGACAAATGGTTCTCACCATGAGTGACCATACTGCTGCCATGCACTGAGGGGGTGGAGGCATACAGGGAGAGAATAGAGTCCTTGGACAGTTTCTTGACGGTGCTTTCCCTTGCTTTGGCTGCAGGATCCAGAAACAGACTGAGGTTTTCAGGCACCGAGGCAGTCACTCTGCTCTGAGACAAGGAGCTGGAAACAGGCTGAAGAGGCAGGGCAGCACCGAGAGGAACAAGACAAGAGATGGCAGGATGCAAGGTTGACAAAAAAGGCAAATGAAAACACAACTATAGAGGTGGATTAAATAAAGGACACAGGAATTCTGTGGAGAGCAGACAGTGTGCAGTTTGTGAAGTGTGTTATCTCATACTGTGGTTTTTGTGGAGGAAGCAGAGGAGGGGGCTGGCAAAGAGCTGAAGAGATCCAAGGCAGAGTGTGCCAGAGCTGGATTAGACACCACTGGGCTCCTATTACTGTCTGGAACACATCCTCCACCATTAGACGCTGCAGGACTTGGAGCAGGGACATCTAGTAGATGGAAGCGCGGTTGTTATTATTTTGAGTACTACAACTTTTCTGTACCTGTTTCTGCAATATAAAGTCTTATCAAACCTAACATTATACACTATGTGTGTGTGTGTGTGTGTGTGTGTGTGTGTGTGTGTGTGTGTGTGTGTGTGTGTGTGTGTGTCATAGAATACCTAATCCAAGCAGGTCTGTAACAGACTGAGAATCTATCTTCGGGCTGACTTCTTTTTTCTGTCAAAACAAAAACAGTTGTTACCGTTAATGACACACATTTGCCTTGAAAAATCCAAAATCCTTTTCCTCCAGGCTGCCCCAGTGGTGAAAAAAATCATCTTCCCAGGCTAGTAAGAAAAGGTTGCTCAACAATTTAAGGACAGGATGAAGTCGGTACTTCTCCATTAATATGATACAAGCTACAGTATGATGTAGTATGAGCTACAGTATGATGTACTTACCAGTTTCATTTTCTCAAACACAACTGGTTCCTTGGGTATGTTGTCACAGCTCTTTTCTTTCTACACACAGAAAACAAATAGTTATTTACTGTCTCTCCCAGTCACAGCCAACACTGTAACTGAATCCTTTTTATCTG
Source organism: Scomber scombrus (assembly GCF_963691925.1). Lineage (NCBI taxonomy): Eukaryota > Metazoa > Chordata > Actinopteri > Scombriformes > Scombridae > Scomber > Scomber scombrus. Next base: position 19,057,518 of record NC_084985.1, read on the forward strand.
TTGTTCTGCAGACTGACCCTCAGCATCTGGATGTCAATGACCTTATCCATGTACTTCTTCTTATCATACTTGTCCCTGATGAACATCTCTGCCGACTGGTCCGTCTCGGGCCGTTGGAAGCACTCAGGTAGGAATGCTTCATAGAGACGTTTGGCCTTGGCATTTCCCATCTCCTGAACACACTGGGGACATGCCATTTTCACAGTGTTAGCTAGTTTAGTAGAGAAAAGATACAATATCCCAGGAAGTATTCCCATTGCTTCGCCAGTAATACAAAATAAAGTGGAATTCTGGTAATAAACCAATGTGAATTCTCACTGCGACTGCACAGAAAAGAGAAAAGGAAGATGCTGATTTGTAATTTCATCACACAGGGAAGCATAATGCTGACTCTCAGAAAAGATGAAATGCATACTAATAGTAATTCTGGGAAAATGTGTACTTCCTGTACGAATATGTACATTTAAATATTAACATTGCATCATGTATCTCCTTTGCAATCCTTCCTGATCCTGATCGCCAACATATACAATCACAACAGTTATAGAGGTCATTTTTTGCTTTAGTGCTACAATACTGTCACAAAATTGCTGAAAAAAAATAGTGCAGTGAAAATAGACATCATATTGATATCAATTTACAGTTTTACATGAAATAAGTCATGCAGTCTACAAACAAAAAGGTTTGCAGTCATAAGCCCTATTTGTATATATGAGATTTTTTTTTTTTTAATCCATTCTTAATTTCCTATGATTTTGTGCAACAAAGTTAATGCATGCATACATAGACAACTTTTCAGGAGAACACAGAATGTGTCAAAAAGACTTAAATGTGTGTTATAGTTAAAAATGAAAAGAATAATAATACAGACACAGAATTGTAAAACAACTTCCTAAAAACACCAGGAACAATCTTCTGTAATGCATTGCATTATTCACAGGAAATAATCCATTCAAAATGTTATCCAAAAATACTGGTTTCACACAAACTTCCTGCAAGTACTGAATTCACTTTTTCAATTCATTGTACACCATTGAGTTAGTGTACTCAATGGTCAAATAGGAGTTTCTTAAGGAAAAAGGCTGGGAACCAACACTTTAAAGCATGTGTCATTGTAGGATTGGGGATTGTTGTTGTTATGTTTGACAGTTCAGGTATATTATATTTAAACCCATTCATCTTATCATCTTATGTTGTGCATATCACACATCAACACCAAGCAAGTGAAGCTCCTGCCCATATGGATGATTGTGTCTGTAGTGCAACCTCTGACCTGGACTTGTTCCTGTGTCCACTGGTCCAGGTTGACGGACTTAACTTTGGAGATGTGGACCCCAAGATTACGATGAATACCAGCACATCGGATACAGATAAAGATGCCCAAATTCCAGGATGCCCATCTTGGACCTGACAGAACAGAGACAGAAGAAAGAGAGCTGATGCAGCGTTTAAGCCAATAATATAACTGGGCTGTGATGAAACTTCAAAATAAGAAAGAAGACTGAGAGTGAATATAGAGGTATAATAGAGAGGTGGAGTAAGTGGAAGAGAAGATTGGGTGATGACGCTGAAGAATGATGAGAAAAAGTCTGATTAATTTTAGTCCAATTATAGAAAGACAAACTTGAGACCTCAATTATAAGCTTGAATTCAGCAGGGAACACATCTAATCCTGTGTAAGTCATGCAGTGTCCTGACACATAATAGGATCCAATAGGAGGGTTAGCCTATATAACTAAGACTAATAGGAGAGAGGCAGAGTGGAGAGTCGCACAAACATACTCAGAGCCTGAATACCTGCAGGGATGATTACTCATTTGGTCATGAGCCTGTGTGTGTGGGTGGATGATTTTCTGAGTGGGCCATTTTGTCCATCTTACTGCCATATGTTTCCTAATGGATGCATTTGAGTGTCCCATATTTACCCCAATGCTGAGTAGGTTTAAGCTTGATATAGTATGTATGCATCCATATATCTTCCTTCTATCTACAGAGCTGGCAGGATCTTTCCCTGAATAGGAAAGTCTGTGAGAGGGGAAATAAACACAACAGTCAGGCTATTTTTTCTACTCAAATTATGCAACCGTCCTCTTCAGAGAATACAGTCAGCTTCAAAGAGAATACTGGTGCTTGGCGCCACTCTCTCCCTACATCTCTCTCTCTCTTCTTGCCCCTCCTCCTCCCCGCTTCCTGCTCCCCCTTCCCTTGCTCACTCCATTTGGCTGAACCACTCTGCCTCTGTCTCCACCTCTCCACTCATCTCCATTATGAGTCCTTGCTTGCAACCTTGTGAGAAGTTGTTGCACCGTGGCCTTTACACCACTAGATGGAAGAGCAGCTTTCGATTTGGATTTCACATTGGACCTCTCCTGTACGCCTAAGTCACAGTGAAGTGTTTATGAAAGGCCATTCTATGCAAATGAAAGAGGAAGTCGACTTTTCAGACAAGAAAACATGCAAAACCTTCCTCTTTGCTGCAGCCACGGAAACACTGTGTTTGGGTTCAGAGTCAAATAATAGCCCCTTTTCTTGGTTGCATCCTGCACTGACCTAAAATAAGCTGTCTGCATCATTGAGAAGCAGTCATAAGACTAGGTCTGTTGCTTTATCTGGGTCTGGTTTGTACAGTTTTTGAATTGGGAAAGGAAGTACATAGGGTCACCAGACAGCGTATGTCCATCATCCTGACCGTCTGGCTGCAGCATTAGCTGTCAAGCTGGCTAATAATAGTAGAATTACTCTGCAAAGCCTGCTTAACCGCTGTAAACAATGGCACTGACACAGAGAAAGAAGGAGATTGTCAATTGTGTGGAACTCCCTGAACACAGGAATTAGTTTGTCCTCCTCATCCTATTTCTAATACTCCCTCTGTGTTCTGGCCACCATTTCTTATCTCTCTCATTCACCACCACTGCTTCCCTCTTCTTCTCCCTTGTCCATCCATATCTCTTTCACACAGTTTTAATTCTCCCTTTCTATTACATTCTCCACCCTTACTTTCTGGGCTTTTGCCCAATTGCAGCCAGTGTTGTGTTTATTTGAGTTTCTGTTGTACTGATTTTTTTCTCTCTTTTAGTCATACTAGTGATAATCCCTATATACAGATATCTGCATATGAATGCAGAATCTATAGGCAAAGGACGAGATTTTTGATTGGACACGTTCTCGTTTCCATTTCCATTCCAGCAATTTCTACAGGAACATGCTTTGGTTATATGCAGGTAAATAGTTCATGTGGGGAAAGTGAAAGAGGTGGGACAAATTGGCCAAAATATCGTACCTAAAATGCCTACAAAACGTACTTTAAATTGTTAACTGAGAATAAACTGGCCCGTTTTGAAACAACCCAGTCGAAGATATCGTCTCAGACTGTAAACAATGAATGCACAAGGAAGATAAAGTCTCAGCCCAGATATCGTTTTTTCTTTATCCGGATATCCGCTGGCTAGAGTAGAAGCCCTGAAACAGTGGCTGTTGCACCCAGAAGCTAGATTGTCATCAGATGATGGCTGATGGGTTCCAAGATTGAAATCTTAGTCTTAGTATGTACATTCCTTGTTCCTGACTAAAATATCTCATCAACTATTTGTTGAATTGCCATGAAATTCAGTATTGCCATTGATAGCTTCCAAAGGATGGGGCCTTATGACCTTGGTGATCCTCTGACTTTTCCTCTAATGTTACCAGCAGGGCAAAGTTTTGACTTATCCAGGGAAATATCTCAACATTTACTTGATGGATTGGCATCAACAGACATTCCTGGTTACCACAGTATGTACTGAATTTGGGGATCCCCTGAGTTTTACTTAAGCGCTAGTTCTAATAGGTCTAATCTACTTGTAGCAGGGCATTACAGGTTTTGGATTCCTGATGCCCAAGTGTGTTAAGTAGCATGTCAACCATGTGAGCCAAAGAGTAGACAGGTGGACAGAGTGTAAGGTTAGCCCTGCCTGTGATGCCTTTACATGGCAGACATGTGAAGTGCATCACACCTGCGTGCTGCACCACAGCAACCTCTTAGTTGCAATCAATGCTGTGCTATATAAAGTTTCTTTGTCCAGAAACAAAACACACCTCCAGGTACTCTGAACAGATATAGTAGGAGGAGAGTAGGAGGAATAGATGCCTAAAAAGGGAAATAAAAATTGAACAAAACAATCTTTACAAATCAGATTCTCTGTATAACAGGGTTTGCATCACAGTGTTCAGTAAGAGCGGTGAGTAAGCTTCCGGTTTTGTTTTTCGTAATAACAGAACAAATACCAAGATCTTTTATGAGGTATAATCAAATATTCCAAGTTTGACGGATAAATCTGTCCTTTGTTTTTAGAGGGCAAACTACCCAAAAGCAGAGGGTTTGCATAGGCGATTGATGAATCATCCTGGCAAAAAAAAGACTGTGGTTGTGGTTGTCAAACATGCAGCTTGAAGCACATCAGGGGAGGAGAAGGCAGAGCCGGGGCCAGAGCCAAAAACAGAGACAAACAAGATGGGATTTTTATAGTCATCAAATGGTGGACTTTAGCTGTTTGATGACCTGCTGGGATGCACAGGGGGTATGACGGGTAGTGAGCACAAAAACAGATCTATAATGAACCTCTCTGTCACTCACTCACACACACATATTCATTTGTATTATAACACTTGTGAGGACCTTTACTGGCTATGTTTGATCTCTTTTGTTTGACAACTAGTACACTTCTAACTTTAAATAGATAGATAGATAGATAGATAGATAGATAGATAGATAGATAGATAGATAGATAGATAGATAGATAGATAGATAGATAGATAGATAGATAGATAGATAGATTAAAACTTTATATTTTTGATGACCATTTCCAAATGTATGCTAAAGTGCTTTTTATATATTTTTTCTACCCTCTGGGCATTTGTTGATTTCCATTACTTTTTGTGGAGTATGAAATGGAATTAGGACTCAATGTGTTGAGGTGGAACCCACTGAGACAAATTGTAATCAATGTTACATTATCATAGTGTAGTAAAACTGTTAATGTGTAAATTCATTTGAGAAGTCTACACTGTAATACCTGAATGTGAATCTAACGTGCTCAATTACACAATTGAAGCAAGTTTCAAGAGCCTGCTGGGAGATTTTCATAACATATGGAAATCAATGGCTGCCTGGAAGGGAACCTTATGATTTATCAAACTTTTAAGTAAATTTACTCATCTTAAATATGGAAATAGAGAAATACACAACAGTATTTTCTTACAGTAGTTGGATTTCAGACCCTCTATAGTAGTTTGTTATTTGCAGTAAGATGTTTGTTAGACAGTAGTCTGGCTGGAGAAAACATGTCTTTAAAGGGATAATTATGATTTTTTAAAGTGGGACATATGAGGTAGTTCATAGTGTGTTTATTACCTGCAGTTGATTTGGGTTGGCAGCCCCCAGTTTGGAGAAGCATGCAGGTCTATCTGCACGAAAGCTAAGCACTGTACTGCTGTGGACGGAGCCAGCAGCAAAACCTAAAAGAAGGCCCACCTAAAAAAAAATCTACTGCAGGTAATTCACTGACTTTGGATAACTATAACCACCTGATATAACGATGATGATGATACATATGGTGCCATCTTCTTCCTTCCCAGGGGTGCTTTTCTGATACACACCTGTTGTGACACACATATGTGCATGTCACACACAAATACATTTGCTCATGCACACACATGCACACACACGTGCACAAGTGGGGGCATATGGCTCATTAGCCTGTATCCCACAAGGTTAAACGGTGCTCTCTGCATGCACCCAGTTAATACCACAGAGGCTCAGTCATCATCGGATCCTACGCCCTCCTATACCACCACACAAACACACAATCACATACACACACACACTCGTCCTCCGCTTCCGTTACCCAGCCCCTCAGCACTTAAACCCATCCAGAAACCCTGGAGCCACCAAGTGACCCAGTCCCAGTCTAAGCTAAGCATATGGACCCCAATAGATAATTTACTAATACACCCACACCATCTGTGTCACAATATGAAAAGCATGACTATGATCCTGAAGGTGAGTCATTGACGTTGAATGGTTATACATCAAAGGATAAGTAAGACACTCATAATCACTTTAAGCTTCAAATTCTGGTTCTTCCCAAATTTGCTTTTGTGCTTCATTTGATCCTATTACTGTTCTTATTATTTGTACCCTCTGCAGTAATTATAGTATTATTTCTGTAATGCTGGAGTTGTGTGTTGGCATGGATGTTAGAGCACACTGTTATTTGTTAACAAGAGTTATACAAATGTTTTATTATAACGATCATTCCCTATAATCCATAAACAACAGAGATAAATCAATGCCATTCCTTCTTACAAGAAAAACACTTCCATTTTTCATTTGAAAGCTACTGCTGGTGTAATATATAGCATAACACTTGCTGAAATAACCACAAACTTTGTGAAAGTCAGTTGTTTGACTCCATGGTCATTTTTGAGGCCGTCGCCCATGCTGTTGCTATTTATTGCAAGATGTTCCTGGTATTTTGTCATCTTCCTGTACAATGGTTAGGCAATTTCTTGGTTCAGCATAATAGATAACTGACATCCAAGCTTTGGCAAACTATTACAATGTCTTGTATGTTTAACTATCATTTTTCTATTCCTCATAGTTGAACAAGGCTGGATTACCAATCAGGCCATATAGACTCACCTGCCTGCAGGCCACGGACTGGCCCCCAAAGACCTGGGTTTCTGGTAATCTGATTAATTCTAACTTTGTTTGGGAATCAAACATATGATAGGAACATTAAGAGGTCCTACTTGATCACCTAATGTGCAGACATTATGTTATGGAGATACCGTATATCAAAATGTATTTTTAAGACAGTATTATTTACTACTTGCATGTTGCAAACACTGAACAGAGAGTAAGAGGAACAGGGGTTTTAAAAGGGGTCCAGATTAAAGCAGCCATGCCAGCATATTAGAGAAGTGTAAACACTTAAATATGCCATAAACATTACCATTGTGCTACCCTCTCCTTGGCACTGTGTGGCTTGGGACATACACAGCCAATCACCACCTCGTTTCAATGAAATTGCCTGCTGGCTTCTGATTGGATGAGATTAAAGTGTGTGTGTGTGTGTGTGTGTGTGTGTGTGTGTGTAGGGGGGGGTTCAGGGTTGTGATTTTGGTGGTGTTGGAGTGATAAGGCATGACATCGCCAGGTGATATCACCACGGCAACCGGGGCCTGGTGTGTACATAAACACAAGTACAATAGAGACAATAAAGGACGTAGGCTTTTATGCAAACACACACACACACACACACACACACACACACACACACACACACACACACACACACACACACACACACACACACACACAAACACACACACACACACACACACACACACACACAGCCCCTTGAGACTGAGGCCAGAGGTGGAAGTGTTGACTACATTATGCACCTGCCTCACCCTTTCTCAGCCATCTCTTTATTATTTCCTAGCATTGAGTGTTGCATTGTGAGAAAGTGATGAAACAAACAAATAATATAGTACATCATGTGGTAACAAGGCAAAGAAAAAAGGAAGACAGGAAGTTGGGTCAAAAAGCAGATACAGTTACATTGCTGTGGTATCTGAACAGTAAGCAGATATAGATTGCCTTTTCACGTGCTGCTGTGAGCACACTCTGCATCTAGCCACTTCCTCTTCAATCACCCAGAGGGGGGAAGGTGATAAATGCACAGTAATCTATGTCAAAGCAAACAAGATTACTCCAAACCACCATATGGCCAAAAGCCTGACTTTAAGAGAAGGGAAGGGGTGGGGATTAATGCATTCAAGGTGTGCATGTGTGTGTTTGCTTGTTAAGAATAGCACTTACAGATCCAAGATAAACGTGCTACTCATATGGAAAGTGATATACCTGAATCAGCTGAGATTACAATATAGTGTCAGCCTGTTCAACAGCACTATATAAAAAAAGGTGGGAAATCACACTGATGTGTCACCTCTCCATTACAACATCCTGCTCCACAAGGTTGACAGAAAAAAGCTTACGATCATAGCAATAAACTACAGAATTCAAGTTCACCGTCCTTAGCGTATGTGTGATGAGACCAGTTTGTTGCACAGTCAAGTCATGCCAATCAAAAGAGCAATGCAAAGGCATGCTGGATGATTGCGATGTGATGTGTGTGAGTGTGTGAGAAAGAGAAAAGAGATAGGTTAGAAGCGAGATGTGAGAGGTATCATATCAAAGAGAGCTCATTCTTAACAGAAATCTGACTTGAATTATTTCAATGTCTTTTCACTCACTGAAAGTCACTGAGTTGGACAAGAAATGCCACAAATGCTCAAATTGTGCCTTTACTATTTACTTTACTATTTATCTCTGTGTTTGTTGACTGCAATTTAGCAGTCACTCTTTCAGATAAGCTGCAAGAGCCTGATTACACACTGCTTTTTAAAATTAACTTCTGAAGAGTCACAAGTGTGTTTGCCTGAAGACTCATTTTGTAAGTTATTAAAAGACCGTCCAAAACATCATATAGACAAGAACAAAACCTTGTATTGTAAAACAAAGCATCCAGGGTGTTCTGGTGATGTCTTCAGCTTGGATCCAACCAGTACCTTGTCATCACATGTAATTTTGTCTCCCTTTATCGTCCTTTATCTTTTCTCTCTCTAGCTTTCCTTATATCTTCCACCACTCTCCACTATGAACTATCAAATTAAATACAAAATAACAGCACAAATATTAAATATTATTTGCATTTCATTCATTCACAAGCAGCAACAAAGGTATATGTGATATATGTGATCATGAACTTTTCAAGTTGGTTTCTATCAAATACATGCACATACTGTACATTAATGTAAATTCATATTTCTTCTAATGGAGAAGTTTTTTAAAAAAAAAGGAAAATTAAGCAGGAAATACATAACATAGAAGACCTCACGTGGAGATAATGTATGGTGGTTTCCACTTTTGCATTCAACTGTGACATACTGATGCTCCTAATAGCCTTGACTGTTCACTTAAACTAATATTGAAATTAATTTTTGGCTCACTAGACATTAAAGATTTTTCATGAGCTAAAACTACACTTGTTTTTTTTAAGTTAATTTTAGACCAAGGCATTCTTTGAGTTTGTATCAGTTATGTTACACAAAAGGATGCCTGTCCAAAGGCAAATAATTTACTCAACATCTGCACTGACAGTTGTTTTCTTTTTCAGAAACCACATGATCTGCACACTGTCTCTTATTAAATATGTTTGATGCTAGCATCAGCACCCAGATTCATTCTTTGGCAGGTAAATAATCTGAAAGAGATACAGAGATGCAGCACCAGTATTATAAAAGAACAGAGAGTCCTGGATCATGACGGCCTTCATCCAAATGAGCTTAAAGCATAAACTGAGTGTGAGCATTGAGAATAAGGTCACATACTGTATAAATATATATAAGTGTTTTACCGTCCACACATAAGAAATGTTTGACACACTCTCATACATACTCTCCAGCAAAAAGCGTAACATATTTATTTCAATGCTTTCAATACTCAATATTTTTCATCACTGTATCAGTCTACCCTGTATCTGTCTATCTCAACCTGAACACAGTGTCCACCACAGAATACACTGCACTTCCTGTTAAATATGGAAAGCTGCTTAATCATTCATAAAGTTTTCATAAGGAATCCTAAGGGCGTCCCCTGCATGACAGCCTGCAGTGATTTGCATGCAGGGCCTTCACTCCACTTGAGAATTTATGAGTGAGGTAGGAGCGGTGCTCGTCACGTGGAAGTGGAAACTGAGTGACAAGCAGCTGCCCTGTTGAATCATTTCTCGGACAACTTATGGCGTCACAGGGCCAATATCATCACTCTCAACACCTGTAGTGCCTTTTAGTTAAATCAGCATAGGACACTGGAAAGCTGCATTCTCCTTGGATGCACTACTAAAGATACTAGTAGCAAATTGGCTGTTGCATAGGCAAGATGATGTTTAAAATACATCAATTGCTATTAAATCAAACATAACCTGCAAGAAAGCTAATTATTTTGTAAGAAGAAACATGGCTCTGAAATCTCTGATGAAGACAATTACTGTTAGTAGACACTGTGACTTGTTGAGTGACCTCTGAGATTTGTCTCAAGGGATTGAAAACTGTCAAGTGTTTATCTGTGTGCGGACCTGCTGTATAATGGCACACATGCATTTAAAAAAAAAAAAAAGCATTTTAGGGTTAAACTCTCCGGCTTGGTGTATTTGTGAGCAAAACAGCAGTGTTTACCCACCGGTATGGCAAAACTGGTTCAGCAAATAGCTGATGACATAGTTCAAGGCCTCTTGTCAAGACTACAAACAAACTGAGGGGTCAGTTATCATGAACACACATAAAAAACTGAGAGTTTGACTATATAATTCTACAAAAAAAAAAAAAAAATCCTTTATCATATTTTATAGAGATTGCCGAAGGATAATATACACACATCCAAGATCTTAAAAAAACATGAAGGACAGTACAGTATGACATCACCACAGCCTTAATCAGCCTCAAACTGTTACTGGAGACCACAGGCTCTTAGTGACTCCCTTTAACACCATTACAATGTAATAATATGCTTTTTGTTAAGAAATAAGCCCTCCTGTGTCCCCTTCTGCACCACAAGCACAGTCTGTACAGGGTGACTCAAAGTCAGTACAGGTGTCTCAGGTCTGCTGTGGTTTCAGGAGGTTGTCAGGAGTCTGGCAGTGCCCTAGTAGTTGCATTAATTGTAACTATATGTAACATGGTTGTTCAGTCATCATTTCCAAGTCCAGACATACGGATACAAATCTTAATCACTTGTGGCCCTGGCCCCCCTGGACAACTTGGCATGATGTAGCTGCATGCCATGCTGGAGCCTTGTGTGGATGTGGCCCCGTGTCTTGCACCATAGTACAATGTAATTGGTCGAGGGATGATGAATGCAACGCCGCATTCTCTAGCGTAGTAAATGAGAGAGAGAGAGAGAGAGAAAGAGAGAGAGGTCGACTCATTCTGACCATTGGCAGGCTGTTCTCCACGAACAGACACCTACACAGGACAATCACCTACCTTTCGATTCACAGTCAGCGCAGAATTTATTCTCCTCCAGTGCCAATAAAGAGTTGAGGACAGTCTGGTACCTGTCAACGTCTTTCACAGATTTGCCCGTCATCATTGCACTAGTTCACCTCCTCCACAGACCCTACAGTCCGTGCCGGCTATTGTCAAATAGCCTTCTTATTTGACAGAAATGAAAGCGGTGCGTGGAGACACGATGTGCTCCCTTCCTCTCTTCCTCCTCGTTGTAGAGCGAACCGAGTTTGTTTCACGGCGATGGGATGATTGTCTCTCAACCAACCAGCATGCAGGATGTGCAAATAACCTAATCAAGACGCAACGTGTTGGGAAAACATGTGATACTAGGATTGAATCTGAAATGAAATATCGACTTTAAAGCGCATCTGTAACCACCTGAGTCCTCTCACCAGCTCTCAGACTGTCCTCTCCCACCCTCACTCTTTCTCTCCTCTCTCTCTCTCTCTCTCTCTCTCTCTCTCTCTCTCTCTCTCTCTCTCTCTCTCTCTCTCTCACTCACTCACTCACACACACACACACACACACACACACACACACACACACACACACACACACACACACACACACACACACACACACACACACACACACACACACAATGCAAACTATGATGTTAATACAACACTGTTACCAACGTGTGATTATTCATCACAGCAAAAAAGAAACAAAACAATTAATTAGCCCGTATTTTCATACAGACATATTAGCCCAGTTGGTTTTATTTTACTGCCAATATATTAGCTATACTGCCATCCTGTGTTCAATCAGAGGAAGTTACCTCAGTGTGGTTGTGTGTTCCCCGCCAGGACACTAGACGGTGATAGAAGAGGAGGAAACAGACGAGGGGAGGTTGTGTTAGATCATGGGTTAGACAGCTGATTGAAAAAGTACATCAAGTTAGCGGACATTCGCCAGCACTTCGCCGGAAATTCAATAATATGGCCTTCAAAATAAAGTATATGTTGTGGTAAAAAAATGAAAGCTGTGAGATATTACCAAAACAAAATAATACGTTTTGATAAACAGATCTTTCTACAGGTACACTGTTTTATCACAGCACCCTGTTTTCTTAAATTCACTAAATTTCCCTCGATAATTATATTTTATTTTGATGTTAGAGAGGAAGTGTGCTTGCTTTAATCTTACTTGCTTGACCGTAGCGGAAGTGAGCGACTAAACCGGCGATTACGGAAATAACTGCTTAGCCACAATCAAATAAATAAAGGATTAATATCGAGTCATCACCTGGTGTAACCCCGTCTCACTGTCCACAATGTCCAGGCAATCCAACCGAACAACAGACAGCAAGAAGATGGTAGGCGACTCCCGCATGATTGTCAATCAGACCGAGCTAGCCAAATGCTAACTGAAGCCAAACAGTCAGGGCTAACTAACTGTTAGCCTTCATGTTTCCTCATCTAGTAATGTTCAGCTCTGTCAGTCCAATAGTTCAACTTGTTTGACAAATGTAGGGAGATAGGCGTAAAGCTTTTGAACAAGTTGGAGTCATTATTTGTTGAACATTAATGGTTTTGACTGAGTGAGCTGTAGCATTAGCTCGCTGTAGCACACAAACTAGCATTGCTGAGTGTCTGTGTAACACTAGTTTTTAGCTGCTCTTTGCACTATTTATTCTCATCATTCATATTATATTCAAGTTTAATTCTGTCAGGAAACATAAGACACACAATACACGTGTGTAATAGTTTAATACAAAATGCTTTCAAATAGAAATAATACGACGGCTGCATACACAAGTGAAAATGTGTTCACAATTCAGCAATGAGATGGCATTACAATTTTACAACTGTAGAGGGGATAAGGCTATAGTGAACTGTAAAGTAATTATAAATATACAAGGTTATAGTTACAATATTCGAGATGTTTACTGTCACTTTGGTTATACAAATACAATCGTGTGAAATACTTTGGCTAGAAAGCTCCATTACAGTAAAAACAATAAATAAATATTATATGACATACAAAATATATTATATCTATAATGTTGTTTGACAAGGGTTTGAATTTAATGGAAGTTTAGTTTAGGTTTTTAGCACCTAGTTTAAGCACTTAATATATAAGCTTTTAAGTTATGTATACACTTTATCGTTAATAGCTACATTAAATATCAAAACCTTTATTACTAAGAATGTATTTCAGCAGTAGGAGCTGTCCGTACCACGGCAGATTAAAGAGCCTGATGCAGAGTGTGACTCTGTGTTGTATGTTTGCATGACATTGTCCACATTGAAGGACTTTATTATTTGTTGGGTGTCCAGAAATGCTTCACTGCCAGCAATAAAGTGTGGACACTACTTTATCAGGATGGACTTGATGTAAAGATGTTACCTTTGTGGTTGATCATTATTGGCATGCCCTTGAGGATGGCTTAGTGTTTTGTAATGAAGAAGAAATTAAGTATACTGTTCTTTTTTTTTAATCTGCCTTGATCATTTTTTGTTTAACATTCTCACTTAACACTTTTGTTCCATTTTTCCGGAGTCACTCATTCAAACGTTATTTTCTAGATTCATGTTATAAAATTCATTTGTTTTCTCCTCCGTAGAACTCTGAGCTGTTCACGCTGACTTACGGTGCTCTGGTCACCCAGCTCTGCAAAGACTATGAGAACGACGAGGAAGTCAATAAACAGTTGGACAAGATGTGAGTACCCCCGTCAACGTTTATTTGTTACGTTCACAGCCAACTGTAGTTGAAGGCCAAATGAAATGAAAAATGTATTGCGTATTTTTACATCAGAATCTCTCTTTTCTTTTCCTGTAAAAAAAATCACACTTCACTGTTTGTGCATCATAGCAGCTAACAGAGCAATGGCGAGTGAGATAGGAAGAGATGTGTGTTTTGATATCAGTAGGAAAAAAAACTTCCAAATTAAATTAAAACTTTGTAGCTGTTAAATCAAATACGAGGGATTTCATTTAAATCCCTTTTTATAACTGTACAGGACGCAATACATCACAGTATAGAGGCCAAAGATGCTCTAACTTCCTTTTAATGGAGCCTGTTAAAATTGTGTGAAAACAGCGAAGAGGGCCGAGCAAATGTGCTCAGAGTAGCTGATGTTACATTAACAAATGGGACTTTACAACATGGCTACATTACATCCTTTAGATAATTTATTTCCATCACTGTTTCCTTTTATTTATCATAAAATAAACATTTTCATTGAAGGTTTTTAATTTGAAACATAGTTTCTTGTAAATGTAGCTGTAGGCTTCTGCAGTGGTAGTCATTTGTGCATGTCATCACAAGTACAGTATATACATTGCTGTGTACAAAATGTACACTTATTGTCACCAGATGCAGTTGTCGGTGCAGTGTGCAGTATATTAACTGTATATTCTCCTCTTAAATGCACATATTGAATCTTTGGTTCTGGACTAAATAATCAAGTGAATAGAGGTAATATTCCTGGCCTCTTGAATTTCTACCATTAACTCATTAACTGTCTGCTTCACTCACTAGCCAAAAAAACTATAATAATTTATTGAGTGGCTTGTAAAATTTGAACATTCAGCCATTTGGCCATTGGAGAAAAAAGTTAATTTTTCTTTCCGATCACACCCTCATACTGTACTGACACATTCTTCTTCCCTCTATTAATATTACTCCTGGAGATAAACTGGAGCAGAGAGATGACATAATCAGGTTTTATTTGTCATTCTTCTGTGTCAGGGGTTCCCCTCTGCTCTCGTAATTCCTCAGACCTTAAGGAGTGTTTAAAGAAGGGAAAACTGATATGTGTTGTTTTTTTTTGTTCAGAAAAAAAACAATTCTGCAAGACCACTCCCTTAAAATAAGAAAAAAAGTTTATAACACAAATATTCAAAATATCCTGTCATACTGACAGGACTTTGGACTGGATGTACTTTGCTTTTTACTGGTTGTGCGGCAACGACGAAGCTCTCTTTAAGTGAAGTGAAGCTGTCAGATGAGGCTTATCTTACCTGGCCTTAGAAGGCAGTGAGTCTGCGCTGCCCACTCTGCCAGCTGCCAACCAGCTGGACAGAGACAGACCATGTTAGGATCGGGATGCATCAGTTGGCTTCAGACTCTGTAGTCAGGATAATTTAACATGACCTTGTAATCAGAATTATCGTCATTTGCCAAGTTTAGGAACCAAGAATGTCTTGGAGCATTTATAACTGTCTTCTATCTCTTTACAGTGCGCCGCAGTTTATCCTATCATTTTTCCTTCTGTACTTTTCCTCGACTGTTAAGAAAAAGAGAATGACATTATCTCTGTTATTTTCCCTCTCTTTCTTAGGGGTTATAACATCGGTGTGCGTCTGATAGAAGACTTCCTGGCACGCTCCAGCATCGGCAGGTGTCAGGATTTCCGAGAAACAGCCGATGTCATTGCTAAGGTAATTGGAGGGTTCCAGGGCAATCAGAGCATGACGGTGGACTTCTCCCAAAATGGAAGGAAGGAGAAGGAGGCAGAACGGAAAAAACAAATTATAGTGTGGCTGAAACATCCCAATAAATGATAAGAGAAAGAAGAGAATAATGGAGGAAGGAGGAAGGGAAAATAGTTGTGACCTGAGTAGACTCAGGTTTAAAGTCCTAGAGGGCAGTATTAAACTTTAGGCCACAATCACATTCTTCATCAAACAATGCTGAGGATTCATGTACATGTGGAAAGAAATGTAATCGTAGAGCTCAGAAAGGTGATGCAAATGCAATGATACCTCTTTTTTGCTTCACTGTCTCTTATATATAAGCCCCAAACCATGCTACACATTATTAACACATTAAGATGTAGCTGGCTGGTAGACTTCTAACACTTCCATGTCTTGTTTTGCAAAAGTCAGTCTTACTTTATGACTAAAAGAGAAACCGACTCGGGCAGACAATGAAAGCTGCTGCTCTCAAACTGTGTGTGCAGCAGTCCAGCTGTTTTCAAGGTGTTGCTAGGGGATTCAATCCACAGATGTGACCCCACACTAGCTCGGGGAACTGGCTCTTTGTCATGAGGAGAGGGGGTCATGTCTGTAAAAAGAAGGACCAATATGGTATGGCAGTTTGGAAGGAGCAGTGATATCCTGTCTTTAAGATATCATGTGGCCTCTAACTAAACTCTGAGCAAACTCTCAGCCGCTCCTCAGTTAAATATGTTTGGAGGAAGTCTGCTGTGTGTTAAAAAACAAATCTACAGTTACAGATCATGAATAGTTTCAATGGAAGGTGAGACTATTAACTACAGTAATACTCGTTATTGTGACTATAAGGCTGTATTCCAGAGTGCGACCATTGTACACATTTGAGCAAGAATCCGCCCTGTGCTGCTTCATACTTTTATCGGCTGGACCGGCACAACCGTCATTTTGCTTGCTCGATCTAAATCAGATTATTGCGTGAGTGTGCGGTCACTCCTCTGACACATCACGGGGACAAAAGCGCTGCAGAAGAACAGGAGAAGTAGACAGCAGTTAGCAGAAAGCAGATGTGTGCACTGCAGACACTAATGTAAGTATGCCAGTAATACAACATATTCCTGCAGCTGCTTCACAAGTAATAGATTTGATTGTGGCTTTTACTGTGAAGCAGCTGCAGGAAGTGTTGAGTGATAGTCACTGGGTTGGTTGGTGCATAAGTACTACATAAGTCAGCCAGTTTGGCATAAATCTTCAGGCTCAGGGGATGTTGGAGAGAATCTCAAGTAAGAAGAATGTTGAAAATTTGGACTGGGCTGTCTGTTCCCTCTGTGTCTCCCGAGCCTGAGATAACACTGGACATTTTTTGGGTGCAACTACATTTGTGTTGGAGCTCAACTAATTAGTAACAGAGGAACGGGGTAGGGTTTGAGCGAACGATTACTTTACTTTTAACATTAATCTTTCAGACTTAAAAATGTCAGAGAATGGTGACAGTCCCAATTTCCTCACAACTGAGAAGCTGGAACTTAGAAAGGACTTAAACGATGAATTGATTAACAGAATAGTTGCTTGTTTATTGTTATTGACGGTTCATTTACGCACAACAGTGTACAAGTATTGTGCATGTTTTTCTAGAGCTGTTGCACTCTCTTGAGAAACCCCTGCTCAGTTTTTTCCTCTATCCATTCCTCACCATGTTGTGGTGTCTGGTAGGTTGCGTTTAAGATGTACCTGGGAGTCACCCCCAGTGTGACCAACTGGAGCCCAGCGGGAGACGAATTCTCCCTCATCCTAGAGAATAACCCGCTGGTTGACTTTGTGGAGCTGCCCGATAACCACAGCACACTGATCTACTCCAACCTACTGTGTGGGGTCCTCAGAGGAGCCCTGGAGATGGTAAGGTCAATGTATTTAAGGACACATTCATACACATCTGTTTTAAGGTGGACAAACCCCCCCCCCCCATAATTTTTTAGATTTCTTGTGCAAATTTGTGTTAATAATTAACAATTTCACCAAGAGAAAAACTGCTAGAGCAGAGGGAATGTAACTGATTATGGACTGGATTTAGGTCCAGATGGCGGTGGATGTGAGATTTGCCCAAGACACTCTGAGAGGGGACAACGTGACAGAAATCCGCATGAAGTTCATCAAGAGGATTGAAGAAAACCTCCCAGCAGGAGACGAGTGATGGAAACACTTTCATCAAGTTCTTTGTTTAATTTCAGGAGGATTAAGTTATGCACGGAAAAACACTTCAAACACAGACTGAAAGGATGAAGGAACTGAACTCGAAACATTGATCGTGTTAAGTCTCAATAGCGCAACATATATTTTCTTTCCTTGCAACCCTGTATGTTTGAGAGTTGGAATATTTGATATAAACAGCAGAGTATTGATTACTCACTCAAGAGTCATGGCTGAAATTGAGACACTTCCTCAATTCCACCTATCTTCATCTTCTGTTATCTTTTCTATCTGTTGTGAGGAGTTGATGTGATGAAGACTATTGTGATTCATCCAGGTGAAAAGGAACACTATTGAAACACAACACAATAACATGGCCTTGCTACCTTGAATAATTTGTGGATTTAAAAAAAATCTCAGCACTGATATGTGGTCCAGTTTAAGGGGAAAAGTTTCTTCATTTTGCAGGCTCTTCAATTTTATACTTATTTCCTGGGGGTATTCTGTGTAATCTGGCAGAATTTAATGGTAAATTGTGAGGACATTATACAGAAAAGGGCACAGTTTGGTACAAATTATGAAAGAGACCCAAAAAAAGTGTTAATTTGCAAAAAGAAATACACACATATCAACATATTAGTCTTTCTTAAAACTAATGAGAACATTCCCTAAATTACTCACATAACTAAAAGAAATGACTTCAGTATGAACAGTTACACAGCAGCTACATGATTAAAAATGTCCTAGAAATTAGCAGGAAAGTCAGTAAAATAAATTGTTGATACTGTGTAAACTAATTTTAATGAAATAATCTAATATGTTTATATGTTGTTTGACACGCACAACTACACACTGAAGTATTTCCTGCTGTTTAACATTTTTAAAGAGCCTAATTTATCCAATATTTTTGCAAAGTAACATCTACAGACTGCAAACTGTGTCTTACCTTTATATACCTGCAAATTACACAGAAAATTTCCATGAAATTAGTATGTGTTTAAATGACAGTTGTCACTATAGAGGGGGAAATAATATCCATTACTTTTGATCTGTCACCCACCCACATGGAAAGTTTTTTTCTTTAATTCATATTAAAGTTTGTCTTGTATCTTGACAAAATTATGCGTTTTCATTTTGACATGTACCAACTGTTGGTGCAAGGATGGAATACCTAATGTACATCAAAATGTTTTTATGTTTGTTTTTATGTTTTCTTTTTGTTTTAGTTTTTTCTTTAAAAAAAAAAATGAAGTCACATTCTATATTGCTGCCAATTGTCTGGCATGTTAAATTAATGCAGATGTCAAATAAATGTGACATATTTCACATGGTGGTTATATCGTGCGTTTGTGAGAGTGTTGAGATGTGTCACTTTGTAACGTGTGTTGGTGGACCTGAAACTGTTTAAACAGATCCTAACACACACACATATACACACTTTGTCCTCTGTACCACCTTTTCAGTTCTCCCTAAGTGTACTGTGGGGGTGTTATTCCTTTGGAGCAATGCAACCTCTGCTAAGGCAAACAATAACAGACCTAATGCTTCTCTTATGTTTGTTCAGAGTACATGGAAGTAATCTGTGTGTGTGTTTGTGTGTGCAGAAAAAGGAAGGGCCCGTCTCTAAAAATCTCACCCGCACAGGGTTCTCGTGGTCACACCTGTGAATGGCTTTCCATCAACCCAGAAGTAACGAACAGAACTTGTCATTTAGACTTGCCGCACACCTCGTCAATAACTGAAAACACAGACAGCCATTCACTCACTCACTCGCACACATACACAAATCATCCCTGGTCTCAGTTTAAAGGCATAAATCTGTTCTGGATACTACAAGAACATTAGCCATGTTTTTCTTATTATTTGCCTTTTCTGTTTTATTGTGCAACAGAACAATAATATTAGTACCAAACTCATGTCTGCTGAAAGCACTTAGAGGATGAGATTGTCAGATAGGGATTTCCTTTTGGAGAAATCTGTCAGCTATTAGCTGCTGGAAACCTTGAGGCTCTACACATCCTATTTTATAGCTGCTATTACATGAACCCATCTCTGGTTTTACAGCTTTGGTGTTCAGGCACATGCACAGGGTTAAATTCTCTGAACAGCCACCAGAGGGTGCTGTGTACAAGACGTTTCTCAGTTGTGGGCAGTACTGTTCTCCTAGATAAGACTGAAGTTATGCACATTTAACATTTTTGGCCCAAGATGGATACTGTGGGAGCAACACATTCCCTTATTTGTAGGAGTATGGGCTTGAGCTGCCAGAAAACATAATTTAAAGGTTCATTTTCAGATTTTGAGTATGGAAAGACCAGACTATACATATTGAGTGGTCGATGCCAGTGCATGGGCTCTAGCTTTTGTTTGGCTCAAGATGAGACCAATGATGACTACATGCATTCTCTGTGCTTTATAATGAGTGGGACGATGTATTAGGAAGGGATTTCTTACTATTATTTAAGTCTTAAGCCCCTGCCCACTCCTGTCTGGGGTAGCACTCATTTCAAAGGATAAAGAGTGGAAAGTGGAAGCACCATGAGGGCCGCCAGCGTGCACTAAGCCCTGTGGGCCATTAGGCGAGCTCTCAACACATTACGTGCACATATCTAAGCACCCTGTAGGCCTGTGATGTGGATGTTGGATGGAGAGCGGGCAGGAAATAGTTTTTGTGCAGAAGCTCATTGTAAATGACTTGGCAGAATTAGAGCCGTGTACCTGGGGGATGGACAGCTGGGTTTGTGTACTCGTGAAAACCGGTATCACTCTGCCATATGCTTTCAGGAATTTGACCTGACAAACACACACATATATATACGCACACATACCCTACATGGAGGCCAAAACGAGGATGAATTTAAAACCAACACTGTACTCACAAATAGGTGTTAATACACACTTGAAGGACCTTGTCCAAACACGCAAATAGTCCATTTTCTGTTCCCCAGCCCTTTAAATTTCATCAATAGGTCTAGTGGGGGTTTTGTGTTGATCGTTTCCACAGTTATACCCAGTAAGCAAGAAAGTATGACTACTTCAAACTAACTAACTAACGCTCCATTATGGCTTCTTGTAACCTGTGCATCTGTGATCTCTATTCCCTTTTGTGAGACTGCAGATGTCGCAGAATAAAAGGACAAGGGGAGAAAAAAAAGGATTGTTTTTGAGGCACTTAAGACCATGAGGAATTGCTTCAAAGATGCTATTTTTATCTATTGTTTTTCCCCTCTCTCTTTCTCTCACACACACACACACACACACACACACACACACACACACACACACACACACACACACACACACACACACACAGTTGTTTAAGCCACACACATCTGCATGCACACAGAGAGACATTTCCCATTACTCATATGTCAGACACAGTTTTTTCAGCATCTGACATCCACACACACGCTGTTTTTATTGTATATTGTATTTGAATTAGTTCTTATTATTAATATTATTTATCACAAATGCCTATATTTTTCAGAAAACTTTATTAGGACGGACCTGGAAAACAAGTAGCAAATGTTACGGGCCCTGAGACAACGTGCGCCGATCTGCTTTAAGCCAGCTAAACGTTTCCATGTGGCCTTTATGGAAAACAAATGGTGAAAGGCACGCTGTGACAGTAAAGCCCAGTGCACAGCCTGGTATTGACCTGTGCTTATTGAATACCGCATCCCTTTCTTCTACCTCCACTCCATCCACCCCCCCCTCAGTTTCCCTTAGGTTTTCCCACATTATTTCTCTCAGTCATTCCCGTTGTTTTAATCATTCCTCCTTTTTCTTTGTGCAGCTAATGTTTTGCTGATGTGCAGCAGCCTCTGAATCAGGGAAAGGATGTTTGATAGTCAACCTTTTGGGAATTTCCTGTGTCTGCTGGGAAACATGCTGTTTCTCAGGTGAGGTAAGGGCTGACGGAAGATCCAGTCACCCAGGATTTTCAGAGGTTTCCGGAGTGTGTGTTTTGCGTCTAGAGAGTGGAAAGAGAGGAGATGACAGGAGGATGGACAGCACTTCTTAAATTTAAGAGAAGAAGAGAAGAAGAGAATGCAGTGAGTCAGCAAACAAGTGTATTAGCGGCAAAAAACCCAGACGGCCTGAATAATGTTCTTGGGCAGTGAAACGATGGGAGCATGTCTGTGGTGCACACCTGAAAAGTTGCTCACGTGTTACATAATTCATTGGTTATATCTCATCTACTGAAATGCACCCTGTTGCACGTGGTGAAAGTGTTATTTTAGGAGTTTGAGGGGATGTTTCTCAGGGAGTTATGTTTGTAAACACCTCAGTAAATAAATGTGGATGTGGTTCTGAAAGGTAATTATGAGTTGATTTGGTATTTGGTCACAGTATGTACCCACTGAAATCTGCTACAGCATCTGCAAGCCATTTGGAATATGAATCATCACCCACTTCCAGACAAACTGTTGAGCACTTCCCATAAATCTAATAACTCATGCTTTGCTCAGCCATTTAGCATGGACTGTACATCCAATAGAAAGTGAGAAGTTTTCAGGCCTCCTGAAGTTATGTTTGGGTCATCACGGCTGTTGGCAGGAAGGGTGAAATCAGACACAAAACTAGTAAAACCAACCCCTCCAAGCTCAAAAATAAAAACATGGATCAGACCCAGCAAACCCGTACAATAAAATCCTGGATCACCAGTGTCACAAGGGATTCGTGTTAACAAAGAAAACATCTTTTCAGTGGGAAGACATGTCAAGTTGAAATCAGTCCAAAGCTGGGTCTTTTTTCTGTATCAGCAGTGACCTGGCTAGTTCCATGAGGGTTTCAGCCCGAGCCCTGGACGCCGCCGAGCCATTTAATGCCTTGTTTTTAGTTTTTCCCCCTTCCCTTTCTTCCAGGCTTTTTGGATGGGAGCTGCTAAGCTGCCTTCACTCTGCTTCCAATTTCCTCCTGCCCTTTTGTTCTTCCTCTTTTCTCCAGGATCTGATGAAGAGGAGTTTTTAGACGTTCCTGATGATACAGGTTTTAACCATTCCAGATCCTCTTCACCTTTGTGCCTCATTTTCCCACAATACTCTTCAACTTTTCTCTTGTTTTTCTCCCTGCTTTCTTCCCTTTTTCCTGACCCCGCAGCCACTCGAGCTGGAGTTTATGTAACAGCAGTAGAACTTTCCAGCTTGGAACGGCCTCTCTTGAAGATGGAGCAAGCGAGAAAGAAAGAAAAAAAAAACAGTGTCATGTATAATTTTACACCATCTTGCCCTGAGGGCAAACGGCACCTGACCTTAGACTTCATTGTTCCAGGGCCTTTACCTCCAAATGCACATATGTAAGCATATATTTATATCAGTCTCCCAGGCAGTAACAAATACGTTAATTCCAATTGAAAAGCAGGAATGTGAAAGTCCTGGTTTGCCCTGGACTAAAATCAAACCAGGCTTCCTCCCACAGCACAGGGCTGCCTAGAGGCTGCACACCAGCTGCACTGGACGGGATATCACCGCTCACCACTGCCAAGCATGAACTGATTGTGTGTGTGTGTGTGTGTGTCACATTAAAATCTTGGAGTGACAAAACAGGCACCATACATTGAGTAGAGCAAAGTACTTCTAATGACATATGTCTCACAAGCAGGCCATCTATCTAACTTTTAAAGCATGATATCCGAGCTAATATCACAGCATAAATCTAGACGCCAGCTCCATGGCTTTATGTCTTCAGCAAGTCATTTATTATCCACCCACTTCAAGCACTTCTCACACCAGTCAGTGTGTTTGTAAGGGGTCTGGAGGTCCTATTATGCAGGCTAGACATTTCAGGTCTGTGAGTATTACTTTCCATATAAAACACCTCAAGCTGTCACACTGGAAAATGAGACTGACTGGAATATAAAAGGTAGACTGGGATTTATGGTAAATTCCCAATTTGGGAGACGCGTGATGGGGCATTATTGGCCATATTTCCATTGAACTGTTGAATACATTTTTTGCAATCATTAAAATAATAATTAGAAACTATATTGTATAAACTATGTGTCTATGCATTACTTGGCTAAAGGAAAATACCTTACACTTTACCAAGATTAATTTAACATATTCACTTGCAAAATAGCAAAAAGGGTTTAAAGAAATGAATAGTATCAGGCAAATAGTTATTGTACACTACTGATAGCAAATGTGGGTGACATTAATATGGTTTGGCTCAAAGATGAAAAAAATGCTCCAGAAGATTCCAGTGCATCATACATGGCTGTACAGCCATGACAGATTCCTCCTTTTCAAAAAGTCAAGTGGGAGTTTGTAAGACTAACAATATATGTAATATATGTAAGACTAACAATATATTTTTTTAATTAATTTGAAAGCACATAGCCCAATTTATAGGACTGGCATAGCTTCATTCATTTATGTTGCCTCCGCTGCCTCACTTGCAACCTAACGAGCTAACAGCGAAGTTCTGATTTTTTGTTTTAGTAGTGTTTCTGTAAATCAAGGCAGTAAACAACGTTATATATATCTGGGTTTTTTTCATTTATGGTGTCAAATTCAAAACAATTCCATAGGCCTAAATGATTACTTACCAGATGTTTTTGTGTCATAATTATGCATTTTGGCAGAGGTGGGAAGTTATAAAGTATTTGTACTTTGTTACTGTACTTAAGTAGATTTTCCAGGTATCTGTACTTTACTTGAGTATTTATTTTTCTGATGACTTTCTACTTTTACTCCCTACATTTGAACAAAAATATCTGTACTCCTTACATTGTCAAAACAGGCTCTTGTTTCAACCTCGGTGACATTATAAAAAGAAGACATGATGTGCAAATAAGCGATAGAAAACTCATCTTTTTATTTTCTCCTTTTGGTGTGCGCTCCGTGCCGCCCTAGGCGACTGCCCATATCAAAATCCGCAACTGGAAGGAAAGTCCCAACAATGTGTGCAGACAGAGCAGGAATATGACAGCAGCAGTAAGAATCCTGACATACCAACACATGCTGTGCACTGTACACAGTTTACAGAGGTCGATTACAACAGCAATCTGTGACAGTGAGCGAGTCAGTGTAGAGCGATTAACGTGACTAAAAAATTGAACGCGTTATTATCGCGATTAACCCGTTAACGCTGACAGCTAATAAATATATATGTTCTGTTTGAAATTTGGCTTGCAGCAAAACTAGAAAACCTTTTTCTGTGCAGGTTGTTAACAAAAAAAGGAAAACTATCCTTTTTTGTGTGCCGAGAACTTTTTTCGTTTTGCTGACTTATCAAAAAAGGTATTTATCATTGATGGTAAAAAATTAATTTTTGAATCTTTTACTTTTGTACTTAAGTACATTTCAGAGCCTGTACTTTCTTACTTTTACTTGAAGAAAGGAGTTGAATCAGTACTTCTACTTTTACCAGTCTTTTGTTACATAAGTATCTGTGCTTCTACCTAAGTACAGAATGTTAGTACTTTTGCCACCTCTGCATATTGGCAATGCTAACTAGTTTTATCCATTTTGCGTTAGCTTAAAGAACAACAATTGCTTAAATCACTGTTGACAGTCCCCCGCTAGAGTACAAGGCACTGCCTGTTGCATTATACACAGTGATTTTGAATTTAGACATTTTCCCCTCACATTTTAATGCCAGTTTCAAGTGAATTCTGATTTCAGCACATTTAGTAAACTACGGCAACATGGAGTGCTTGGGTAGTGGAGTGGTTAAATCGCATGCCACATAAAGGCAGTGTACCTGGTTCGGCTCTGGCCGCGGACCTATGCTGCAGGTCATTCCCCTCTCTTTCTCCCTGTTTTCTGTCGACTCTGCCAGCTACTATACTTGTAAATAAAAAAGCCCAAAAATAAATCTTTAAACTACGGCAACATCAGTGAGACAACTTACAAGTCTGCATAAACTCCTCTTCTACTAAGGTTTGGAATTACTTTGAAAAGCTTTGAATCTGCAGTTTCTATGAGCTCTTAGTGGAAAGAATAGACTGTTTTGGATTAGATTTGTTTAAACACAAATCAAATACTTTTGTTCCCTGCTGTGATAGCCCTAATGGGAATAACAACAGATATGACATTTCTGGTATGTTGTGGTGGTCAAATGCATTACAAACAACCTCTTAAGGACATGTTTAGCTGTTGCATAATGGAATTAAAATATTGAGTCAGACCAGCCATTCTAGGCCTGTCACCATTCATTCACCAAGTGCGTTTCCATTGTAGACATCATATAATTTATTTTTTGACAAAAGTGGACAAACTAGCAGATGTGTTCAATCATAATCAGCTCATACTATGCAAAAAATGTACTCAGGATCTAGTTACTAAGGGCAATTTAAAAAAAAATCTTTTTCACCTTTTGACAGTAAAGATGAGATCAGACAACAGTTCTCATTATCACTTCACACATTTTCATCAGGTGTAATGTTTCTCAATCCTGATATTGCTGCAGTCCGTTGTGTAAAGTGTAAAATGTAAAGTCTTTCAAAATCTTGCTATTGTTGCCAAGTTCAAGACGATTTATATAATGGTGCGTATTCATCGTACAGGCCAATATGCACAGACCATGCCTCTGCACTGATCCAACATCACAGCAGATTTAGTAGACACATCCAGTACAGCAGGAATGGTTTTCTCTGCCATTTTATGGCCTGTCATGAGGTGTATGACATTACAAAATGAACAGTCTTGAGTAGCATACAACTATAACAAGAATTATGATTTATGCTAACAACATGTGTTTTGGAGCAGCCGATTAGTGCAAGAAAAGATGTTTTCAATAGAGTGAAGGAGTTGTACTTCACTGTCTATGTGTCCGAGAGAGAGAAGGACATGTGAATCTACATTCTTTTATTGTCCTTCAAATACACGAATGCATACATATATTTGGGATGCATAATGTAAGTGTATTCTCAAACGGCAATGTGCGTGCCAAACAAGCTGAATGCAAAACTTTTGCCTTTCCCATTTCCTCTCTCATGTCATTCAGTAATGTGAGCACTGCGCCAAAAGTTCTTCTTAATTTTTATAGCCTTAAAAATGTGATGTTTGTGTCTGCGTGCGTACATACTGTACACACGTGTACGTGCGTGCATCTGCTTCACCTATGTGCCTCCCTGTGTGATTTCGTTACTCATTCAACGTGGAGGTGATGAAAGCGCTCTCCGCGGGCCTCATAACGCACAAACCTTTTTCCAATTAGCTGGCCAGGTTGGGCTCAGTGGTGCTTACATCTACTGTAAATCTGACCCAGACAAAACACCCACTGGGTCCTGCTCCAAAGGGACAGATACAGAGAGGGAGAGGGAGGAACCTGTCAAAAGCGGTGTAGCATTTTGTTGGACAGTTTCCGGGCCTCTCATGCTTCAGGTCAGTGTCTGGCTTACGACTATTAGCATCCGCATCTGTTAGCCAGTTAAAGGACAATCATATGGTTCCTGTAAGGATTAAAATGCCAGACAGATCTGATCTCTGTGGCCATGCTGTAACCACACACATATACCCACAAATAGCCCCACACGCATGCAAACATAAAGTCTTTGCTCTCTGGACTGACTGGACCAGAAGCATGCCTCATGTCAGCACAACGGTCTCTTGTATTCAGTAAACAGCGAGTAGCTGATTGTCACCAACTCAGATTCTCTTTGTGTTTGTTAGTCTTTCCAGCTATCATCTGAGCGCACTGTGGTTTATGTTTCACGGTAACTCCGAACTGATTTTGTTGTTAATATGTTGCAAGACCATGTAATTATTCCCTCTTTCCTCTCCTTCTTTGAAAGTGTTTCTTTGATTCAGAAACGTAACCATAATTATTTAAACCAAAATTGTATTCCCAAAAGACAGCAAAGTGAAACATAATCACAGAAAACAGTCTGTTTTCAGAATACCACATTTGGTTTTATTTGCACTCGGTATGCAGCACGCACCATGGAGACATTTTCAGTGGACATAAAAGCCAGTGGAGCTGAGTGAATGAGACCTGGATGTCCTCGGAAGATGTGCTTTGGAAGACAAAAGCATGACTCGAACTGCAAGGGGGCGTCCAACATTCACATTGTTTCTCCTAACTTTTATCTTTCCTTTGTCCTCGGTTTTATGTACTTCTTGGCAGGTATGAAAGAGTACAAGTAGATGATTCTGTGAGAAAAATGTGGACATGCATTAGGCAAGACGAAAGTGATGACAATTTCTTTTAGGGAGTATGTTTATCTGGCTGTAGTAACCAGTTCATGACTTCATCCACACGGCAGTGAATCCAATATTTTTACTCAACACCTAATGTTCTTACAAAACAGCAGAACATCAAATACAGTATTATCCTCTTTAAAAGTATGTCTATAAAGACTTGTCACAAATGTTTTGTTGGTCTCATTATTTTAGTTTTGTAATTTTCATAACATATTAGAATCAGTCTGTATTTTATGTTTCATATAAATAACATCAGCAGTACAGTCTTTACATATTGTTTTCTGCTGCTCTGTATGACCACCACTTTAGCCCACTGAAATAACTCAAAAGCTGTAAGATGGATTGCCACAATATTTTGTAGAGACATTTACAGTCCCCAGAGAATATATCCTACTGACTTAGGTGATCCCATGACTTTAGAGGTTCAGAGTGAAGTATCTTGACAAATATGGGATGGCTGTAAAATTTGCTACAAATTTTCAAGGCACCCAGAGGGAAACTTCTGATAACTTGGACCCCCCACTTTTTATCTAGAGCCATCGCTGGGTCAAATGACAAATAGGAAAAACAAAGCAAAACACTGACTTTCTCATTACCCTCAGCTGTATTTTGTGCTTAGCTAAACAAAAAACCTTGTAAACATGATACCTGCAGATTGTTTGTATCGTCACTGTGAGCATGCTAGGAGGCTAATGACCTCAAAGACCTCCTAGCATGGCCGTAGAATCTAGTTAAATTATATCAGCAGACTGTTTAATGTAAAATACCAACAGTACCTTCTTGCAAGACAAAACAGAATATCTTTTTACTTAGATTTTAACTAATCCACTTCCTTTACAGCATTTATGCATTTTGTAATTGTAGTCCAAAATTTCCAGACCCTAAAGTCTTTTTTCCAAAAGTCACACAACTCTACTAAAAGAGGACATGGTGGAATAAAACAATCTCAGTGATGTTATACTGCTTCTTGAACAGACTTCCTAACCATCTGAGGACAGCACAGTCCAGACTGAATGGCGTATGAATAACACGCCAATTTCTGAAGTCATTTCACGTGTTATCTCTACGCCTATTTGCTTTTTGTGTGTCATTACACGCCATTCCGGTCGTAAATTCAGTTGCCAAAAGAGACCTATAGTAACTGTTGAGTGATGGAGATGATTAATTTCAGAGGGTGTCAATATAGTGTGACATTGTTTTCTTTTATAAGGTGATTTTGGCTTATTAGGAGGAAGCAGATTAAGTGGATGGCTAGATAGTTAGCAGCACTGTTCAAGACCACTAACCCTATATTTTTTACTGTAATGTTGGGCATCATTTTAACCCAAGCCATGATCTTTCCTTATATCTTACCAAGTGTTTTTTATGCCTAAACATAGCCAATGGCATTAAATGACACATGAAAAGCTAAAAATGTGTAGACATGACACAAAAAGGGTCCTTAAGGTGGTGTGCTATTCATATGACATCTCATGAGATCATGTTCCACAGACACTGCACTCTTGTTCTATGTTATTAACACTGTACACTTTGAGTTTCACTATGAATGGGAAGTGTGGTACAAATTAAAGGTATTGTTATTATTATTGTTATTATAGTTTGTAGTGTAATGAAATGTTGAATTCAGAGTTGGTTGAACAACAAAATCTACTTTAACACCTGCGGCCAGAGGCACCAACCATCCCAATGGCTACACCTCTGCCATGAATACTTGATCCGCTAGGGTGGACCTGGTAATGGAAGCTGAAAGAGTGGACTGTTCAGACACACAATTCCCCATTCACACCCAACTCCTTTGCTGCATGGTCTGGTTCAACTTTACAATATGAAGGGGGGTCTTAAAAACATGCCCTGTCACTACTCAACGTCCAAAAAATGTCACTGATTTGCACATACACACAAACACACCTGCTCATGGCGCACCAATCTTTGACATGTGCTGGGCGGAAGGTGGGGCCACGGTGTTAGCAGAGTATTTATGATATCATGACATCATCAGGCCAGGTGATGGAGTGCTGTGTCATGCTTTGTTTAGTTTTCCAGTGCTAACCATATTAGCAATAACACCAGCTCTGGGAAAACATGTCAGTGGAGGATAACTGAGATTGGCGCACAACGGTGAGGAGATGAAAAAAACATAAAATAATAACCTAAGGGGTGAATGTTTTCGGAAGAAATCTGGCGTTTAACATAAGTGTGTAATTATAACAAGCTGCTGTCAATCACATGGCTCCCTCAACCAGTGCCCCCTCTCTTCCTTCACACCTCAGTGACCTCTGACCCCCTGCACACCCCACAACACTAACACCATGCTTCTTGTGACACATGAGGCACCCCTCAACACCTTTATACTCAACATACTGTATGCTGGTCACAAACTGTGTACTGTAGAACCACATGCACACATGTACACCTGAAAGTACATCTGCTTTAAAAGACTGTGCCAGTGGTTCAGGGTATTTTGGCTCATTTTTAACTAAAATTCAAACACAAAGCACTTATACTGTATTTGCAAAGCCTTCCAAACATGCTTAAATTGACATTCTTACCTTTGAGGGAGTAATTAGTTACAGTTCATTTCAGTATGTTTCAAAGATAATAGCAGAGCCTTGGAAGGGTAATCTGTCCCGAATCAGTTACGATATTGTGGCGTAGTAATGCAGTTGCAAACAGGGCCAGTTCATGGAAATGTTGATATTCCGAACACTGTTATGCAAAAACAAAAAAAACACTTTTAAAAATGTCCATGTTTGCTTATTGTTTGACTGGATTTGATTCCATGACAACATAACTCGTTAATATGATACTTTTCGACAAATGAATCTGGGCAGAGCTTGCATGAATTTGTGAACATGGAAATGTTTTTATAACAGTCACTAAAAGGAACACAAGGAACTTGCATCAACTTGTGACAATAAAGTGACTTAAAAACACTATGATTTGTTATATTATAGAAGTATGTACAAGCAAGACATTTTATAAGCTACGGCATTTAAAAAACAATTTAATGTTATTGGGAGGTAATGGGCTACAATAACTAAAACCACCAATATGGTCCATTCGGTCAATGAACAGGATACATAGAAAGAGGGGAAGAGGAGGGAGTGAAAAGCTGTTGGAAATTAAATTAAGATAGATTGAGTCCCGGCCAGGGGACCTTTGCTGCATGTCACGCCCCCCTCTCTCCTGTGGTTTCCTGTCTCTGTACTGTCAATGGGGGTGTCTATGCCGGAAAAAAAATCTTTAAAAAAAAAGAAAAGATGGATGATGGGCAAAAGTTCCAATGAGACCCTGTGGTCTCTTTCATATGTCACATAAGAGAGTAGCTAATGAGAGAGTAAGCATGAGCACCAATATTTATGTCTACAATGAAAATAACAGAATGACTGTAGTCAGTAGTCAGTGGTGCAAGGTGTGGACGCTTGAATCAGTAAGGAAAGAATGACAGGCGCCTTAGCTGGGTGAATGTAGTGGATGGTGCCTGTGAAGAGTGACTCATTCATTAGCACCTATTCATGAGTTGTATACCTCATTTAAAAAGGTACCTAAAATAGAACCAAAAAACATGCTCTAAAAACAGCATCTGATATTTCCATTTTCACACAATTGTGTATTTATGCAAGCTGTGTGACGTGGTTTAAACCCAAAATATATGTGCTGTTCAAAGACACATCACACCACCTGTGGACCCACCCTTGCAACTGGCCTAAAGGCCAAGTGGGCCAACCAGCAGCTCCTAGGAAATGCACAATTATTTCCATTTCTTGAAATAGCTGGAAATCACATCCTATTTTTGTGAATATGTGTATGTACAACACTTGTCAGACTTGTCAGTGTTAATATTGTTCAGTATGTGGAATCACTCAAGATCAAATACATTATAAGTGTATCATTTGATGTATGCTGTAGCCAGCCTGCGTCAGTGAGCTGTCCCATAAGTCTTCAAATCTCTGAATGACAGTTGGATTGTCACACTGTTTCCTGTCTGATGTTTCCGTTTCAGGTCACCCAGAGACAGAGGTGAGAGGAGTATCAATGCCTGCCACAGCTGACAGATGAGGTCACTGTAGGGAAAGGAAGTGGACCTGTATGACCTGTCAACTGGGTGGAGGAAATGTGAATCCTCATCTTGGACCAAGTCAAGCCAGGTCAGTCTGTCTCTGTCTTTTTTATCTTATGATAGCCACTGAGCACTGTTATTTGGTGAATTTTGATTCCATTGACAAACTGATATGGTGCACAGAGCCTTACTCTCAAAGGTTTGGATAAAAGGTAGATTTAATCCAAACTAAAGGCGGGTACAGTATGAGTATAGTAACAGCTAAATAATCTAAGGCTTAGGTATGCGTAAACGAGTTTGAGTTCATATAGCGTGTTGTTTGAATATTTCAGGAGGTAAAACTGTTAATAGCTGTTCTGATTAGCCGCACTGGAAGGTGGAATGACAAGCCTGCCGTCATACAGTAGATAAGGTGTAAGAAACGACAATCGTCCAAATGTGAATAACGGTATTTTCATATAACCTGCCTATTTTTTAATGTTGGAAAGGTGTGGGGAGAGAGTGTTTCATCCACTGATCAAACGTCCAACAAGCACTTCTGTTAAAGCATACCAATGGCTTTTTTTTCCTCTTTTTCCTTAAAGAGTTGTACATCTCATTCAACCAAAAAGCTGTTATAAAGGATCCCACTTGAATGTGCCATGCAGTGTTGATTGCCAACTTTATCTTGTCTTGGGATACCAGACAATTGGAAAAGGGCCACCCTTAAAACTTTGGATTAGTTCTGCAATGCTAGGTTGTTTTAAAACTTTCTAATTGTTTCTACCAAGGTTTAACACATAACCTGGGAGATTGTCCTCAGTCCTTATGAGTGAAGCATTTAGAGACTGACCTGTGAGTCTAGCTTTATCAATCCAATCTAACTGAGGGTCCTGATTGGTTTCTCTCAACAAACTTTAGTGGGAGTGTATCTGTCACACAGACCACCCATAGTAATTATGAAGTCAGTTGTGCGACATAATTGGCCTCCATTATCCTTGTCTGGATGAGTGAGGGCAAACAAAGTTGTCCTGCAGAAGAAGGATACAGTACAACAGTCATCCCTCTTTATAAATAACCTAAGCCACTTTTGAGGCGTGTAACAACAACAAACTGGAGAGACATCGAATGCTGTGGAAGATCTTTGGTTTGGAGTTAGGGTTTAAGATGTGAGAGATGAGATTAAAAGACATCATTTGGCGTGATTGCTTACTACAGGTGCCACTTTACACATTAAGAGAAAAGACAGCAAAACCCAATATCCATGAAATAATTCCTGAGCAGTTTTTGACAAAAACCACCAATGAATCATTCTCCTTTCAATGTTCTACTCCAGCTTCATCTTGTACTCAATCAGCTTATCATCTGCATAATTGTATCTGTATGGTATTATGGTTTCGAAGTGATGCTTTCAATTTACCTTCAAACTGTTGACACACAGCATAAATCTTTTTCACTGGTCTTCAACACAGAGTTACCACCGCATAGCAGACCCAGCCCAAACGCACTTTCCTTCATAAGCCTCTCGATCCTATTTCCCAGACTATTATGCTTGCATATTTCAATCGGCATGGAGCGAAAGTGTGGGTGGGGGAGGAAGGGGTGAGAGGGAGGGGGGACAGAGGAGGAATGAAAAA
The DNA here is from genome assembly GCF_963691925.1 of Scomber scombrus. NCBI lineage: Eukaryota > Metazoa > Chordata > Actinopteri > Scombriformes > Scombridae > Scomber > Scomber scombrus. Next base: position 19,091,047 of record NC_084985.1, read on the forward strand.
CACAAGGAGGTCAGCGAGAGAGACATTTCTTTCTTTCACACCATGTGTTACTGTAAGATATTCATTTCCTCTGTGATTCCTCTCCCTCCCTCCAGCCCTTTGTTTTTCTTCTCCATCACTGTCAGTGTGCACTGGCTGAGGTAGTCCAGGTCGCATCAAGTCCATTGGATCCTGTCTCTATCTTGGATCCATCCCCCCAAATGAGTTTCCCAAATTGTGGACCGTGCAGAGTGCAGCTGTGGTAACCTGAGAGCTTTCTGTTGTAGCTCTGAGCCGCCAAAGCCCATTAAAATGAGCATGTTTGACTTCTGAGCCTGGTTTTGTGATTGAACTAAAAGGACAATCTTATTTATCAAATCAAATCTAGATAGAGATCTGTTGATTGTATGTAAGATATCTAGTCAGACTTAGATTGACTCTAAGGTAACATAGCACCAACAAGATCTGTTAACAGGGCTTTGATTTGCAAGCCAGTGAAATGTTATAACTTTATTTCATAATTAATTGATTTTTTTAACAAGCAAGGAAAACTCAGATTTCTCTCTCATCCTTTTTTCTTTGTCCATTTTCCCCCCAGGCCACAACTGCCTTTCCAGTAATCCTGAGATTATTATTTAACAGTGCAGCTTGTCTTTGAGTTAAGACATTCTCATAATAAAATCTTTTAAAAAATGACCGTGGTTGTACTACAAAATGCAAAGCATTCTGGCACTTGGAGACTGAATATAAGTCATTCCATGTGGAGGGGAGCGTTGCTGAGGCTGAAAGTGTCACATGGTTCTGTTGCAGCCCTTTGGTTCCCATGCACAGTAGCCAAGGATCCATTAAATGGTGTGTTTTCATTTACGTTTTTTTCATTTCCAGTTCTTAATGGGCTGTCATGAACTTATTACATCATGATAACCCATTAAAAAAAAGGAACAGGATGCTTTTGATATCCAGACTGATCCAACTTGGATGTGTTTTATTTAAATAGATGTAACGTCATAAGCAGATAGACGGGCCGCACAGACACAGTCAGGTGTTCACAAACATTCTCAGAGTGGCAAGAAGCTGAACTGTCACTCAGGATAATTTCAAGGCACCATACTGCTCTGTGAACTTTTGTGGGGGCCTTTTTGGTTGTGGTTATTCTGTGTGGTTGATGAGGCTCATGTCAGCCCTGGGTTCCTCACTCAAATGAACCCCCTGTAACCCTGGAGACCTTGAAGTGTTTTTTTACTTTTATTTTTTGTTTGTTACTGTCTATCCAAAATGTGTATGTTACTTACCAACTCACAAATGACTGATCACTAAATCCCTCCGCTAAGAAGTGACTGTCCAATTATAGCATAGCAACCACAAGCTTTGGATTTCTTAGCATACTGAAACAGTGTGTGTGGCTCTGCAATAAGACAATCTTTTGCATTTAAAAAGTTTAGGGCCAAAAACAACAGAATTTAAATGTAAATAATGGATTATTATGTGTTTCTCTGCTCTAATGTCAGCTGCAATCATTTGCATGTCCAGCTAACTAACTTACTACCTGCTAAAATTTTTCCCCAGCATTCTGCAAAGACCTGGCCTACTCTGCCTTTTAATTGGCCTTAACCCTGATCTTCTCATTCTAACCATTTCACTCTGACACCTGACTAACCTAACCAAAAAGGCATTGCGTATTTGCCAGTCATAGGTAGAGTGGGGCAGGTCTTCATTGAATCCAAGTGGGAAAACCCCCCCCAAAAAAACAGTTACTATAATACCTACAATAGTAAGCGTTTATGTGTTTGCAGGTGTACAGGTTACCTAAAATAAAGCCCTCTTCACAATAGCACATCCGTTGTGCATTTCCACACTGGGCGGAAGCTGATCCTGGATGCTCTGCAGCATTTAGGGTAACGTCATCGTCTCAAGTCATGTTGGATTTGGGAAAGTTTTACACACTATATCCAGTCGTTCTCATTGCCCGTGTTATAGTGTTACATTTGCCAAACACATCAGTAAATCCTCATCCTCAAAACCCTTTCTCTAATAAAGTTAAAAGTTCAAACAATACCATTTGAAAATATCAACAAGTATGTGCTCTTTATTTATTTCCATGTCATCACAAATCATTGAGTGGTGAAGATGCTGACTGTTGGGGAATGCATGATATTTTATAGCACAATATAATGGATGTAGCCATCTTTAAGATGCCTTGTATACTTCTTGTTTGAAACTGAGACAATAAACTGAAAAGGTCAGCTAAAGATGGAGTTTTCAACTTAATTAGTTTGCTAGCTACAGCTAATGAAAATCTTTGATTGGCATTGGTCATTTCAGTTAGTAAAATCGTCTGTCTCTGGATAGAAATAATAATCCTGCTTTTGTCTACATCTGTCAGATATCAAGAACCAATTTTTTTTTTTAAATGATTAAACAGAGTAAATCTGTCACTGTTATCACTGTAAACTGCATATTTGTGAATAAGCACAGTCATTCATCTCAACAGAGAATTTGTCATTGGACACACCAAATACATGCATGTTTTCTGAGGACGTCACCAAAGCATTGCTGGGATAATATTTAGCCAGGTGCTGAATGTGGATTTGGAGACATTTTTAGAGCTGAGTGCTTTATGGAATCCATATCCCTCCTCAGCGGGCCCTCTTTGGGATCAGAGCTGTAATACGGAGGCCTGCCTGCACAGTGTCCCCCAGAGGGAGACAGAAAGGGAGAAAAGGGAAGATGAAGTGAGGAGGAAAGCATAGGACACATTGATGGAGAGAGCGGAAAGAAAGTGAATACCAGATAGAGACAGAGACAAATACTCTGTGTCTGACAGTGACTGTTAAATCCAATACCCCGCAATGCTTAAATCAGGCCCTGTGCTCTTGCTATTTTCAAACAATTTGTAAGGGAGGTTATCACATTTTGGATCGAAAGACCTTCCACGCCGCAGTGAAGTAGAAGTAAGAGAGATGCTAAATTCCTGCCTCTGGAATTTGGATTCCTGTGTTCGGGACATATGCTTTATATACGAGCCTGGACGGGGCCCATGCACTGCTTTATTTTCTTAACCAGACACCCACTGGCATGTAACGTAACTGTGGTCAAAAACAGGGATAGGGCGTTCACACCCCACCCCGCCCGTCAACGTCCATGCACGGCGACTCGCCCCACGTGTTCAGCTCTCTTGTTTGCGTCTGTGAAAGTGAGAGAAGCTGAAAGATTCAGGAAGGAGAGTAGTAGGATTTGGGCCCTACCAGAGGGCCACCTCGACGGCTAGGGTTACCTCAGCTCATTCTTCCCTCCCCTCTTCCCTCCTTTTTTCCACATGAACAGGAAAACCCTGGCTCTCCCTCCCTCTGAGTAGTGGTGTGTAACTCTGTGTCTATGAGAGAGAGGTGGGCCGAGCTGGATCAGCTTGGCCTTGGGAAAACCACATATGAGAGTGTACCCAGCCTCCAACATGCTTCCCACCGAGAAATGCATCAGGGATGTCCACAGCCTCCTCATAAAATCTGCACCCCACTTTCATCTCCACTATGTCTTTCTTTGTTTCCTTGTGTCTTTCTCCCATTGTTTCTTTCTTATTTTTCTTAGGTTTCACCAAGTTTAGCATTCTTTCTTTCCTTCCTTCTTTTTCAAATGTGCAAACATGTCAGTGGTAATTCATGTTGATAGCGGCCTTTTGTCCAAATATTTCCACTGTAACTTTAACCGAGAAATCAATGGTAAATCCTTTTAATCGAGCTGTTTGCTGAGGTGGCCACAAAGTCCTGCTTTCCTTGGCTAGTTGGAAACGACCTGTTTAAATATACGCCCATTTCTCTGTTTAGAGTGGAGTTTTGGATTTAACCCCTCAGCCCGCCAGTCATCACACCTGATGGGAACAGATAGGCTGAATCTGCTTAAGCTGTCAGTCAGAGTTGGTCTTGGCTGTATGAGCAGCATGTGTGGGCGGTGTGTATGTGCAATGGATGTACAGTGTGTCAGTGTGTGTTTGCATTGTACATATGGATTTGTGAGTACAGTTTGTAGGCAGGGATTGTGTGGGTCATCTGGATGTACTGTGATTATGTGGCGTGTGAAGTACAATATGTGCAGTGTGTTTGAATATGTTGTACTGTTTAGGCATGTTATGTGAGTGTGTGCAGTTTGTTGTGTCCAGGCTTTTTGGTATGCTGTGTGTGCCATACACATTGTGTACATCTTTAGTGTGTATTTACACTGTGTGTAAATTTGGGGAATGTTCACTGTGTTGTCTATGTAAATATGTATATGGGGTGGCTTCTTTTCCTGGGTTATTTCGAGTTGCTACCGACCAGTGCATCAGGATACACCACTGGTCTATTTCCCTTTCTTGATTAACACCAACTTTGAAACAGTTTTATCATATTGACTCCCTGCTTCATCATATCCCAACTTCTGCATGTAAACCCATTCCTTCTGTATGGTACATCAGGTGTATGCTATACTGTAGATATGTTTTGTTCTTTATAATCTTTGTGTAGAAAAATGTTATAAACCTGTATAATGTTGACAAGCACAACCAAAACTGACGTCAAGTTCACTTATACGTCACTGCAGCAAAGTGAAAAGCTTACTCATTTACTGGAAGTCAGCAAAAAAACAAGATTTTTAGGGGGTGTTTAGTTGCTGTTAACTGTTATTATGGGATGGATCGCAAACTTTGCACCCAAAACCTTCCACCACAACCTTCTCTGAAGGAACTTTTGTTGCTGTTTAAGGTCCTTCTTCTTTGTCCATTGGTACTTAAAAACTACAGATGTCAACTGCAAGATGTAATTTGCTCTATCCACATAGATCAGTGTTTTTGGCATTTCAACAACCAACCTCAGCCTTTTTTTCTGTAGACAGGACTCATGGTTGTTGCATTTTATGTGATGATTGTATGTACCATTTCCATGTAGTGTGTGTTGTTGCACATTTTCTGTTTAATGATAGCATTTTATGCATACGAATGCATATATATCGGTGTTTGGAAATGCAAGAGCAAGAACATAAAGAAACATAAAGCATTATGCTGCAGAGCCTTTTCAATTAATTGGTTTGTCAGTACTGATGAACCGACCAGTGTGGTGAAGTACAGACAATGTGAATATATACAGAAATAGCATCACAGACACACACACACACACACACACATACACACACACACACACACACACACACACACACACACACACACACACACACACACATATGCATACACACATAACTCCTCTTGCTTTCTTCACACATGATTGCAATTACAGAATTATATACACTGCAAACTTTCCCCAGTGACTGATGACTCTGGTATTTTAGGGAGTCAAAACCACTCAGTGGCACACACATACAGCGACGCATACTAATACAATAATACCAGTGATTAGCTGTCCATGGACAGGATCTATATATGTTAGGGATGTCCCGATCCAGCTTTTTGCACTTCCGATCCGATACCGATATTGTAGCTTTTAGCATAGGCCGATACCGATACCGGCCGATCCAAGCATGTATTAAAGATTAAAGATATTTACTTATTTTGTTGTTATACTCATGTTGAAAAGGGTTTTACTCTTAAGAACAACTAGCCAACTTAATTAGGTTAGTTTGAATAATCCACAATGGTTGGTAATGAGAAGCTGACCTGTTTATTCTTAACAGGGTTAAATAAACACAAAATAGACAAAATAATAAATAGTCAATTAACCACACAAACTGAATTGGCATCAGTGCTCTGCTCTTGAACAACAAGAGTGTAAACCAAGGCTTAAAAAGCCATCAGTGCAAACAATATTGTAAACTGTATTAAAAAAGCAAAACACACAAAAAAGCTGAGTAGAAAATAAATAGTGGGATGCTGGACAGGTCGCTAGGTGTGCTGAAAAACGCGGACCGGATTTGGGGGGGAAAGCTGAAAAAACTGGAATGGATTACCTACAGCGGTGCGGACCGGAGTTTTGAAAACAAACTGGATCGGGATTTTCCCGTGCAGGCCGATATTGATATGCATTTTTTGCTAATATCGACAGCCGATCCGATCCAAATATCGGATCGTGACATCCCTAATATATGTTGCACATACATGGACTTAAACACTGTTTGACATGAATCATAACCTACCCACCTATTCATTCTACCATACTCCGCCACAGCTTCTCTTTCTCTCTTCTTGTTCACACACACAAACACACACACACACAAACACACACACACACACACACACACACACACACACACACACACACACACACACACACACACACACTGTGCAGTCTGTTCTCATCTACAGGCCATCCCAGCCCCACAGATGTTCCCTCTCAGGGTGATCTCCAGGATTTGGGGAGTGTTTTGAAGCGTCGAGCCAATGACGCGCTCCAAAGCCCTGGAGATTTTAGTGGTGGGCCTAAAAGAGTATTTGCCCTACCTGCTGAACTCCGCAGAGATGCTGAGCTGGTGCTGACCATGGTATCTGAAAAGGCACAAATGGGTGTATGTGTATCAGTGGTAAGTATGTGTGTCAGTAGAAATTCAAGGCTTTATATTGACCCCCTCATAGCATCTTTCTCCAATTACAAATTGACTCTTGCATAATTGTCTTATTGCAGATACGTGTAGCACAGCAGTCCTGTGAGCTTTCATTGTTTAAGTCTGCAGACATATTTTATGTACAGATTACATTTTGGCAATCTGCCTCCGATACACATGCTTTCTATTCTCTAATTGGACTCTACATTGACCCTATTTACATATTTTTTCCCCCTAATAGACGATATATTTTGTAGATTCGGCCTCTCAAATGTATAGGCCAATGGGGAATGTTCCCAATAAAAACCTGAAAAACCATTTGTACACAAATCTGTGCTTCAAATGTTTGTTTTGGTCTGCCGCACGCTTTGAACTTTTTTTCCATATTCAGATGTTTTTATGATAGATTCCTGACCAGTGAGAATGACGTAAAGGCAGGCTTGTCCTTTATTATGCACTGGAATCGTAACTGGCAGTTTCAGTATTATTTGTCATGCTTGCCCTCAGGGTAGTGGATGAAAACATTTAACCACGCAAAATTTGCAACATATTACCATTTTGCTTTTTCTGACATCATGTCTACACATCCAAATGGTTTTGCTTTGATAAATACCACACGTAAGAAGAATAAAACGATAAGGAAAACCATAAAACGAGCCCAGACTCAACACGCTCTCATAAACATTTTACTGAAATTAGGTACTGAAAGAAAATCTGAATGTTTGTTCAATTTATTGCAACACAGATTTGTATCAGTTTGTGCTTACTATAAAGTATTTCAAACTCATTGCACAACAGGCGGTTTACCACAATCACGGTCATGGTCAAATCTCGGTCACTGTGCAGGCCTGAATGGGGTATAAGACTCTGTGAGGCTACAGTATAATCAGCACAGCAATGCTTTGAGCTATAGGCCAGTGTCATGCTAATATGCCCACAATTACAATTCTAACAAGCTGACGATTAACAGGTAATGTTTACCATGTGTCCCATTTTAGTGTTAGCATGCAAACATCAGCTAAATAGCACTAAATACAAAGTACAGCTGAGGCTGATGTTAGTTTTGCAGGCACTTGGTCATAAACCCAAGTATTGGACAAATTAAAATATTGTTCTGTTGATGGTGTTAGATAAAATGTTAAGAGATTACAATTCACCCTCAGGAGCACCAAGAAATGTCAGCCTCATGTTGGTACTAGAGAATACAATGGGAGCCATGAGTATTCATCCAAATACTTTGGCCTGCTTGTGACGCGAGATGAAAAGTCAAGGGATCATCAACATCTTTAGGATTCATCCTCTGGGTACCACAAATATCTGAACACAATTTCATTACAATCCAGCCAACAGTTGTTGAGATATTTCAGTCTGGACCAAAGTAACCAACCAGCTTACATTGCCCTCCCTTCAGCCATGTTAGCGGTGTGGCTAAAAATAATCATGCAAACAAAATTTAAAAAAAGAACCAATGAGACAATTGTAACCAGATTTGTTCACACATGTTAAATGTAACTCCTGTGAGGGATGAGGGTATAAAAATGAAACATATTTGGTGTCATTATAATCTTGCAGGTTTTCTATCAGAGACAAGCAGTATAAGTCTGTATGTAGTCCCATTTTGGAGTTGTACTGTATGCAGTCAATTTGGCAAATAAATTATGAATACAGGAGACATTCCTGATTTTATCATAACCACAATCTACATAGATAGGCAATTTAAATTGGTGACTGTGTGTCCACAGAGCCAAACTGGTGGTGCAGGCCCATTCCAAATCATGATTATGCACTGCAAGCTCCTTTGAAGGAGAAGAAAGGGCAAATAATGAAGCTCTCTGAAATGGAGAGTGCCAGAAATATGTAAAAGTTTTCCCACAGCTGAAATGGTTGGAGTCCTATGAGTTTTTATTTGGAATTGAAGCAAGGCTGTCACACAACTGTGACGACCAGGGGCATATTGTTGCCCTTAGCCTCGAGGTTTCACAACGTTGTTATGTAACTCTTTCTGATTCAGCAGTGCTCGCTGCCGATGAAGAATGTACACAACTAAAAGAGAGCTGGATCCGTACCGAGCTTTCAATATGTTTCCATTTTGATCCTCAGAACCCACACTGGAAACACAAGGCTCTGGCCAAGACCATTTTTGAAAAAAGCGCCTAGGAGTGAATGTTACAACTTACAAACACATTTTCCCTTTTTGTAACATACAGAATGGAGGATTATCACCGCTCCACTGGCCTAAATCTTTGCTCAGGTGCTGGAAGCATCAGTCAGTCCAAAGTGATAGATGAGATTTCCGCACACTTAGATTTATGGAGTGTTTCACTTTATGTTGAGCCTTTGATATCAGACCTTCATCAGAGAATACATCAGCATACATCAACATGAACTATATGTTCCGATAAAGGTCTGATAGATGTGCGGAAATCTTTTCTAACATAAAGAATGGAAAAGGAAAGAGCAGAGCACTTTAGGACTTACTACTAGTAACTGTCTTTAAATAGATCAACTCATTGGTGGGTCAGACTTTACTGTCATGAAAACAACACTGTTGGCTGTCAGACTCTTGCACTGTTCTCTCCTCTTTTTTGTGTTTTTTTCCCTCAGATGTACAAAAAAAGGTTTTGGCATTTGCCCATTAAGTGGAAAACATGAATGAGTCATTTTTGTTTTGCATCTCTGAGATGATTGTTCCAGTGGACTATTTCTAACACACCTCATATTGAAAGTCAAAAACATTCAGTTGTTTTTACAAGGTTTATACAAAGATAATCACTCCACGAGAGGCCAGTTTTTCAAAGATCTAAATATGCCACTAGTTGGCATTTGAATATAGCCATATGATATTTAGTGTTTATGGAACTTTTACATCAGTAATGATTTTTCTAGGACTCATCACTTGATATATGAGTTCTATTCTCTTATTCTATCAAATGCCTTTGTTTCTGTGGTTCTGAAATTTTCCACTGAGTCGACATAGTGTAACCATCTCTCCAGGCCATGGTGCGTGTGCGCCTGTGCGCTTTTAAGGGATGAGGATGGGATTCATTGAGGTTTGAAATGGGAAACAGACTAGCACAGACTCTTCCAGGGGTGATTATATCTGTGGGATAGTGGGGTCCATCCAAATGTGTGTGGCGTCTTTGTCTCAGCCTGGCTCCCTACTGCCCCTCAGGAGTGAAGGGGTGCTTGAGGCTGGAGGGTCCTTCTTTATACCTGTGTCTCTTAACACTCAGTCATTGTCGCACTCCATGATGCTGGCCTTTTTCTTGGTATGGAATGAGTTGGTATCCTGGTATGTCCATGATCAGACCCATTCTTTTCAAGAACAGATTATTTGCCAAGGCAAACAGGCCAAATACCAAGACACATGCCAACACAAATCCTGAATTTATGACTTTAGGGTAGAGGTTATCTCAGTAAAGTATGATAACTGAGGATTTCATACTAAATATTGTGCATCCACTGTCATAATTATGTTACTAAGGATGTGGGTTCCTGGGCTTGTCCTTTACTCTGACACACTAAAGATAACTTCCCGTCTGTTTGCCCACATGATGCCGGTGGTCCTTTTTTGGATGCTGGTGCCTCCTTATGCTTGGAGTTCTCTGGAATTTTTTGTTTTGTTTTCTTGTAGATCAGAAACAGGCCCATAATAGTCCGCATACACTCCTGGCCCCTGTTAGGAACAAATTCAGAGACTACTTCACTTTGATTGCTTCAAGATGAGAATTTGTGCCTAATTTCTGTTACCTGTTTATCAGCGGTGCATTAAGACCGCAGAAACAAAAACATGGAGCTTTTGTTCAGGAAGAGGTGCGCCTAAGACTTTATTCTTTTTCAAGTTACAAACCTTTCCATTGTCTAATTGACATGACTTGATTACACATGATTAGACGTTGAAAGAATGAATTATTCCATGTTGTTTTGCGTATACTGTTTGCAGTTGACAGCTGGCTTTTCCAAACTGTTTATTTAAAGTCAAATGCATGCTGACCTTGTGCAACGCAGCGGGGAAAGGAATGGCTGATAGGTGGAATAAACAGGTTTTGTTTGAGCGTGTAAATGTTCTTCTCTCTAGAGAGCTGGATTGAGGTTGGGTGATGATGTTGTGTTTGATAAATGAACCTGTGTACTATTTGGGTCCTGTCGCACCACGCTGCCAGCAGTGCTGAACGCTTATGCCCCCTTGAATACCTCCAGTCACTCATTGCCAGTTCTCTTGGATCAACACGCAGCTTCTCCTTTTAGGATGTTCATGGCATCGAGTCATAATCTGAACCGCATGTCGGAGTCTTGGTTCCATTCGCTACCATCCTCATTCCTTCTTTCTTTCATTCCAACTTCCTCTCACTCTCTCTTCCTGACCCTGCAGCTGTTTTTAGGGAATATTTCTTTTGTTTCCTTCATTCTCTATTTGATCAGAGTGTCTTAGTATATTACCTGCTTGAAGAGGGTATGCGATGCTTATCTCTCACCCTCTGAACCTTTAACTTATCTAAAAGCTGCCTGTCCTTCCCCACTGGCGAGCAAAAGATCTGTATGTGAATATTTGCACGTGTGTATGTTGTATACTCCATCCATCCACTCTATGCAGCACATCTGCGCCGCAGCTGAAGGCTCCTTCAGGCAACGTCTGCACTGTTTGGTTTTCAACATCTCGTATGTGTGTGTGTATGTGTGTTTGTGTGTCTGTGTCTCTGTGTGTGTGTGTGTGTGCAGGGATGTGTGTGTTTATGTATGCTATATAAGATAAGGTGACCCTGAACAGGATAAGTGGTTTAGAAAAAGGATGAATGGATGTCTTTTATGTCTCTGCATGTGCACTTGCGCTTGTGTCAACCTTACACATTCACGATTACAATGTGTGTGCATGTATATCTTGCATGCATATATTGAACAGTATGTAAAATACAGGTGGATGTCACTCTTTTATGAACCCAGTCACCTCTTCATCTATAAAGCTTCCACACTGTTTCAGGGTCCTGCAGAGATAATATTTGATTTGGTAACTAAACACAGCCAGTATGGGAGAACTGTACATTTCAGTCTCTTTTATTTTTAGCTCCCGGATCAGACCCAGGTCTACAGTCAGCGCTGATGGCTTTTAGAGAACAACTCATACACACCGCAGCCTTAAGACTCTCATGCAAGCGTTGAGTCTTTGGCAGGCATTGAGGCTTATGTGAGCCGAGCCAGGTGATTGTCTTTTTTTGCCTGTGTATTTTCTCTGTATTCAGGTATAAATATTTATTATATGGAGAAACAAAACTGAAGAGGCTGTTTGTGTTCACTACTTCAGCCCCCAGATGATTTTCTTTATTCATGTGTTATAGATTTTGCTTGATAAGTCGGATTTGTTAACATAACATTAAAATTATAGTAGCAGTGGAATAGACAACGATGGGCTTTTCCTTGTGTTTTTCTCATTGGAAATTCTGAAAAATGTATCAACTCCTGGGCTGATTTTGGATTCAGTTTCTAAAATTTGGCCAGCTAGTACAAACACAGTTGTGGAGAAAACAAGTGCCCTGTTCGCTATGGTCGATGTGGGAGGCACAAACTTTCTGGCTGAACTAGTGAAATGTTTTGCACGTCATGCACCAATGCGTGATAATTTGTGATTTGTCTCAATTTTCACACTTTTGTGAGCAAATGTCTCAATCCTGGTATCATTTCACTGCTTACAATAGAAGTGTGTGAACAAAACAAAGCTGCAGCATGTAGACACGTGTGTATGGGGCAATGTTTTCAACTGGGGTTTAATTTTGGGCATGTTTGCCTTCACCGACACTTATAATGTAAACCCATGGAGTCCACCAGCCTTGTTCTTTTTGTGTCTATATTCAGTCATTGTATTGTATGTTAAACTAAAATTACAATGAATTCTTTGCAAGACATCAGCAGATCTTTGGTGTTTGTTTTCACTTGTGGGCTTATTTGGTCAAAATTGTAATTACAGAAAACAAGAAGTGATAGCCTCCTTTATATTAATCTGATGGGTGCAAAATTTGTGTGGAGGGGCCTTAAAATAAATTTGTAATAACATGTCATGTCTGACAGTAACATAAACAGTTAACCAGCTGGGGGCCACGGTTGTTAGCTGCTGCTTAGTTGTAATTTGTTTGAAATCGATCACTCTGTATGTTTCTCTCTGACTCTATACACTACTTCATGTTGAATTATAGGATAAAGTCAGCAAACGCTAGCTAGACCCTCTATATAATGTGGGATGAACACAGTCCTGAGTGTGCAGGAGTCAATGAGCCAACAGTGTTAAAGCAACTTGAACAAAAAGTAATGTAGTTTGAATCAGTGACAACTAGCTAGCTTCAACTTTATTTAGAGGAAGCTAGTTAACCTAGCAAGGTATATAGCTTCTACTTTCCAAGTAGAACTTAAAGCATGATGGGTCCTTCCCCCATTTTGAATGTTTTAAAAGGAGGACATAATAAATAGCTGGTAGTACATCACCAATGCTATGTGGGCTTGTTTAAAAAAGGAAAATAATATCTTGCATCAACATTTATAGGCTATACAGTATGAGATGCTTCAGTAGCATACCATGTAAGTTGATCATGAGCCAGCTACTGCCAGTCAGACACTCTTTCCGCAAATGTGTGCTCCCAAATATGCACAACAGTTGCAGTATCATTATAGCTTCTAATTACAAACACAAAAGTGCAGAGAATTCCAATTAAATCATCACAGGTTTATGTTAAGTACTAAAGTCATTAACAGCCACAGGACAAAGACTGTCCTATACATGTAGGAGGACATGAGAAACTGAGTTAGAATGAATTTAAAAATTCATTTAAGGGGCTGCATACATGGCAGAGCATTTATTAGCAAATATACACTGGGCACATGTTTTCGTTTTTTACTGCTCTGTGGCCTGTCTTGTTTCTTAACATGTCATGTCGACTTTTATTCTTCAATCTAGCATTTCTTGCTCCTGTAGCAAAACAAACTGCGGAGCGAGGGCTGTGAGTGAAATGTCGATATAGGAACAAGAGACCAAACTGGGGGGGGGGGCAGTGAATTTCCTGAAATGATCCCTTACGCTTTCTGCACATGAGTCCAGTGATTAATGGGCAGCAAGCACAGTGATTTGGTGTAATGGAGGTGGCAGGGATTTGTGCTATATACATCCAAATTGAGATTAATGGAGAGGACTCTATGTACTTTGCTTAAAAAGTGCTCTGCACTACATCACAGGGTGGGTGAGCTGCTTGCCAAGATTCTGTATGAAATTAAGTCATGTGAATATCTGTAAATGCTGCATTTCAATATACTGTAAACTTCAGTAGTGTTGTGATTCTGTTGGTAGACTGGTCAGTCCACCACTTTGGACCAGATGGAAATATTTTTTTCCTGCAAAATCCAGAAAAACTAAAACATTACTGACTTAATGTGCTACTATTCACACACTACTACTCATTATAGTACAGTAGTTTAAATGCAGGCAGTTATCATTTATATTCCTTTTTGACTAAAACATTTTTTGACCTGCATGCTAACACACTAAACATCAGCGTGTTAGCCTTGTCATTGTGAGCATGTTAATATAGTGATGCTCTGATGTGCCTTAGTGCAGCTTTGCAGAGCCATAAGTATTGCTTTAGACTTGTTGAACTGTATGGAATATTTTTAAGTAGCCACTTTTCACATTTACTTGAGTAATTTGAATTCCTTTGACTCCCCCTTGATTTATTTTCTTTTAATTTTATCTCAGCTCTAACCTATGTGCAGTATTTCTAAATGGTCCACTAATAAGATGAATTTCAGTACATTTTTTTCTTATCAAACACGTATTTGTTTAAATACAAAAAATTGTGAGAAGCTAAAGATGTATGAATGAAATTGTTGACCTTTGACCACAAGGGAAGCTGCTGTATGAGGGAGGTAGATTTTTGATATAATTCGTTTCTGCTGTCTCATATGCAGACATACACACACATACAGTACACACAGACGTATTTCCTTATCACTACTTGCACGCTCTGTCAACAGTAATGCTGCTGGGGTCATGCAATACATCACTGAACTGCAGAATATATCGCACCAAATTTTACAGCACAGCAGGTTTACTCTTGTCGTATCAGTCCGTCCCAGATGTCAGACATTCATCCCAAGGAATGTCACTGTATCACACATACACACAAAACTTTCATCGCAGCGAGTGGTCGTAATGCGGGAATGTGAAACCAAACGAAAAAGAGTAATTCTGGGAACAAAAAGGGAAAACAAGCCAACAAAAGCAATAAACTGTAAATCAAGAGTGCGTTCTGACCACTGGATGATGGATGCTGGCTGCAGTGTTTTGTTTACAGGGGTAACGTGTGCTGTTTATGAGCGAGATGAGATCTGAACACAGGGGTTACCATGGGAGCAGACAGACCATCCAGGGGTTGTGTGATGGAGGCCTGGGGCACCCTGTCATCACCAAGTAGAGCTCTCTGCTTTGATTTCCTTTATTAGGTCCCTTATGTTTGCCTCTGTGTCTGTACATACATGTATGTGTGTGTGTGCGTGTATGTGTGTATATGTTGGGGTCGATTCACTTCACGGGTGCTTGCATCTTCAATGACTAATTTAATAGTGGAATGTTATCTATAAAGTTTGAGTGACATGTTCAAGCATTGTTAAGTTTTTAGTCAATCTGGTTTCTTGTACAGGCTTTAATCACACATAGTTGGCGACACTGTAGAGAACAGGCCAATCATGACACACACAGCAGACACACAGTATAATGCATGCTGTGGTCAGTACAGTATATGAGCCAAAGGGTTTAACAAGGTCAGTGTTGCTGTTTTTTCAAGTTTTGAATACCTCTGTGTTGACTGGTGAAAGCAAAGGGTTCTATAACACTAGAATTAATAACAGCTACATTTTGGGCTGAAAATAATTTATTTCATTGGAATTGACGGGATCAGTGGATTTGCTCACAGAGGTGGAGAAAATTTGCAAAGGGACTTTGAGATAGAGTTCAACTTCAGTGAACTTTCACAGGCAACTTTGCATCATAGATTCTAACACTGCTTTTTCAAATGAGAAGCATCGCATACATGTGTTTATATCATTGACTGTATAAAAGGTTGAAGTCATGACAGCTTCCCAAAAGTGAAGCCAAAACATCTACGTATCCCCCTGGTGGCTGCCTGCAGTATAAGTCACAATACCCCCCCTTTCTATGTAAGTGGATGGGACATGAGCCAAACTAAAAACTAAAATATTTTAAATACATTTTTCCCAATACGATTTTTGGCATTTTAGGTAATTCTTAAGTTTGTTTTTAAATTGGTTATTCTGGCTCCAAACGACATCACACAAGCAAGATGGTAGCTCCTGGAAAGGAGATATTTTGCATAGCAATAAGAAGCAGAGATGTATCTTCCATATTTATATAGAATCAGTGCTTTATATGAACTTAGTTAGTAATTTCAGCCATTGTTCATATAAAAATATTGATTAGAGCAGAGCTGAAACTCCAAAGATCCTTATGAGTGCACTACAAGAAAACATACCTTGATGCTTTTAAAATCAACAACAGAAAAGCTTCAGTCTACAGCTAAAAGTGATGTTGCAATAATACAGCAAAACATTAAAATTACTTGAAATGATTCACTAGCGACAAAGCTGTAGAAAATCTCACTAAATATTTGAATAATAAAGCAATAAGCAATAAGATTAGTTCTTACGGTCAACATTAACGTTTTTCACCATGAAGTAAGTCAGTTTAATCCATCAAATATTCTTCTCTCAGTGGCTGTGGCCTAAGCTAAACTTGCAAGACCACAAAATTGAGATTCTCCTCAGACTAATGCAGGAAAACCATCCAGAAGACTGGTAGAGTGAAAATTTAATCAAAAGCCAAAATCAAAAATTTCTTCTGTTTTCTTTTCTTATCTTTACATGTGCTTTTTCTACAGTAAGGTCAGTTACAGTCCTATGCCCATCGAGTTCTAACTCAACCAATAAGATCGACTTTGCCTTTTAAAATGTTTGTACAACTAAACTTCCAATCTGCTATTTGTGCCCGAGTGCAGACAGGATATTATGACAGGCACACTTTCACAAACAGGAAGCATTTTAACCCAAGCGACAGTGCAGTTTATTTTGATTATGATTTGTTTAGACCTCAGCAGCATTCCCCCCAACAGTATTGTATGCAAATTCATGATTTATTTTGATACATTTGCTCGTTCCTCCAAGCGATGAAACATGGCTGCTGGATCCATTTAAAGTGGTGAAAGCTGTGTCTTTATCAGAGAATGTTACTTGATACTGAATATGAAAAAGTTCATTGTTTTGTCGCGTCAATCAAGCTGACTAAGTGGAAATGACCACTGTTAGTTGTGTTGTTATCAAGTGAAAACATGTATTTAAAAAGTGATTGGGCTGGCATTTTCCTATCAAATGTCAACAGTAACACAGGAAAGGTCACTGCTGAAAAACAATCTGTGAAGGCGTATGTGCTTGTATGGAATTCAGATATTCACACGAGAAAAGGGCCTTTGTGTAAGTGTTCTTAACATTTCATGACTTTCCGTATGTCAAACATTATTTAATTATTTATGTGTGTCATATCACTAAGTGATATTTTATGTTAAACTACCTCCTTCCTTCAGTCGATGCTATTACACCCATGCATCTTGTGTATATGCATGTTTTTGTTTCTGCTATGCTCTGCACCATTGCAGTAAAATTGATTTCCTCAGATTGTCTCATCACACAGTGAGAGCAGGAAGCAGGAAGTGCTTGTTGCCATGGCGCAGCGTGAATGTTATGCTCTGACAAACACTGCTTGGTGACACTTGGCAAGGAGCGTTGTTACTGTCTGGACCACCCTGCGAATGTGCAGACGCGCGTGCGTGTGTCCGTGTCTGCGCGGGTTTTCCTGCTTCCTTAATGCGTTGCTTCCTCCGTCTATTTGTCTTCTCACAAATGGGCGGCTGACTTTGCAGAGGGGGCTCATGGGAGATAAGCTTCAGAGGTCGCTGAACACTCATAAAGTTCTCTCATTGACCAGCGTGTCCAATTCAGACATTTTTAAAACCTCTCCAGACTTCAACATCAACAAATATCATTCCAACTATTAAAAAAAATTAAATGAATAAATGACGAATGAAAAGAATAAATAACATGTAACACATCTCTGGCTCCAACAAGCATTGTAATGGATTCCAAAGCAGTAGTAAGGACTTGAGTCTCAACTTGAAGACTATCAAGGGAGATCTGTGATCTATAGCAGAACACAGCCGACTGGAGCTGGGGTGAGAAGGCAGTTGTCGGGGGTCACGGGCGCTCCGGGGGAAGATGGATGAAGTGTGGGCCCCGACCTCCACCTCCCTTCCTACCAGGAACCTTCTCCTCCTTATCCCTGGAAGTCACCCCTGACTGGGGCCCTATTTGTCCAATTCACATTTGCTCTTTGTCAAACAGGAGCGGAATGATGGGATAAAGGACAGAGGTTTTGTGTTATGTAACAGCAGCACTTTGATATGTACACCCAGGCATTACGGCACAAAGTGGTAGGCATACTCAAGAACACGTGCACCCAACTGTCAAAAAGTGCTTTTGATTTCAGCAAGGCTGACTAGTGTCGGGTACCCAGTGTGGCTATATGTGAGGTCGACAGTCTAACTATCCAACGGGGAGCAGAGACTTTATAACCGACCTGTAATCACCTGTCACCCTACAATCCTCTAACTGCCTCTGAGGTTACACTAGCATGTGTGTGGTTTTTAGTCTGAAGAAAGAGGCAGACAGACACATGGGAAGAAAGAAATACTTACACTCATTTATCATCTAACTTGCAAGACATGCAGAGCATTAGTATTAGCGAAGAATTTCTTGCTAGACAGCAGTCAAATGCAAAGTAAGCAGTAGGAGTCTCTAAAAGCATTTGGAATGTATAACAAATGTTTTGGGCGCCGTTTTTCGGTGTTTTTACATTCCAGACATACAGTGATGAGGGTCATTTGTCTTATGTGGTCATTTGTGTGAGCGCCTGTATGTGAGTGCGTGTGCAAATGAGCGTGGGCGGAGCGCATAGGATGGGAAACAAAGTGATTTTGGCCAAGGGATTAGGTATAAATTGGTGCACTGCGAAAGACAGGAAAAACAAAGTGAAGATAGATAAAGTGAGAGGGTGGAGTGAGGCAGAGAAAATTAAAGGAAAATAAATGGGAGGGCAGAGAGGCAAGTAGAAGTAGAGAAGCGGAATTAGGGTGGAAAATAGTGGAAAAAATAAGGAGGGCAGGAGGGAGGGCTGAGGGAGTGGCAGCGAGGGTCGTTTGAGTTGGAGCGAGAGGAGAAGGGGCTTTGGGAGGGGAAGGGAGAGGGACACTGTGAAATGTTGAAAAACCTCACAATTGATGGTGTTTGATTTCCACAGTAATTACCATTCCTCTGGCTCCGTGCATTCCCAATCTGGGCCTATCTTATATCCACGCCACATTCCGCAAATGATTAGCTGGCCCACTGTTTCTCCCTGCTGCCCACGGACTGAGTCTGCGAGAAAGACAGTGAGAGTTTGAGTTTTGATGTTCCTCTCTGAAACACAAACAGAGAAAAAGTTGCAAAAAAAACCCCAAAAACTTAAAAACCTCAGCAGTCATTACTCTAAAAAATGCCTTTAATGAGCAAAAAGGTGCAGAGACCATCCCTGACATCATTGCCACGGGGTACATACAGTAAGATGACTGCCTCCATGTTGAGAGAAAGAAATAACGAAAGAGAGGAAAAAGAAAGAAAGACAGAGAACAGTTGCTGTGCCAAGCTAATTTGCACACGGCTCCAACAGCAGCCATGCTCAGCTGTGTAAAAAGAACTGGCTGCAGTCATTTAGAAAATGTCCACTTCACTTTTCCCTGTTGATAATTCTTCACTGGAGGAGAGTTTCTTGGGCAAGGCTTTGGAGCGTAGAGCCCATTAGAATGAACTACAACATCAGCCAGTGCTGGTGCAGTGGCATGGTGGAGTTTGATGTGTGTGTGTTTGTGTTTGTTTATACAAAACCCTTGCAGCATGTCTTCACATATCTTGTGTCTTGTTGGCTTGTGGTGTTTGTGTTCTTGTGTTTCTGTTTGTGTGTGTCTGTGTAATATAAAGTTAGTGTGGGAGAGATTTAATGCTGCCACATGCAGAGGAGCAGCCTGTAGATCAGTGAGGCCCCCAGACTCCAGAGTACCTGGAGGTCTCAGGGTCCAGCCGCTATCCCATCAGTGAGATAATCAATCACTGTCCAGTTACACAGCAGGAAGCTTCACTGTGTGTCCCTAAAGCCTGCAGAGTAATAAAGTTGTTCTCATATTTTCCTATATTGCACAGGGCAGCATGTGAACAGGCCAGTTCTGTAAGTGTAAAAGCTTCTGTTCACTGAGCAGAGTGAGGCTATTAAACAGACATGCACAGACACAAACAAAAACTTACATTACATTGATATATCAAATAGGTGCCAACAGGATGGCCTTCACAGCAATGACGGTGTACACCCATGGGTGACTCAGCATCGCTGCAGTCTAGACCGATCACAATGAGGTCAGCTGCTCTCTTTCCTCACTTCACTTCTGGCTGACTGTCTTTATGGGACTGGGGATTCATTTGTAATGTAGTATTACCATCATGGCAGTGTTGAAGGGTGTTTATTTATCATCTATTGCAGTGGTTCCCAACTGGTGTGTCTTGAACTGTGGGTCTATTATGAGTGGGTGGCAAGCAAGTGGGTCAACTTGGTCAAAAACTGTGAAGTGTGGTGAATTTCTGGAACGCTAGTATTTCAAAGTACCACAGCATGGAACTTTACAGTACAAGTAGCCTAATGATGACAGGTGCTTTATACAGTTATTAAATGTAGTGGCCCTTCCAGAGTCTCTTCTGCTTGTAGCAGAGATGGAGAGAAAGCTAGCTCAATGCAAAACAGAAAAACCCATACTGTCAGTACTGTATGTTTTATGCATTATACATTTTGCATCCATTGAAAATTAGCTTTAAAATTACTTTTCATTTCTTTACGATTATCAGCAAATCATTTGTTTTATTACCATGTTCTTATAATTAGACCTGTAATTTTGCAGTATGTTATCCTTTAAAAAAAACTAATCAATCCATTTATTTATATAGCGCCAAATCACAACAAAATTGATCTCAAGGCACATTTTTTTAATAAACATTTAAGGAGCCAGAATAACCCCTTAAATTGGGCCATAATTCAACATTTACCAATGTGATACTGTAGGTTTTTATGGTTTGACATTCAGTAATAAAAATCAATTACAGTTACAAATCACGGTAATGCATTGTTTGACTTTAGTATAAGGGTCTCCTTGTATAGTACTGATGTGCGAGCATGGCAGGTGGCTGGAGGTATAGTAGGAGTCAGCTAACCTCCATCAAAAGAGGACAAATGCTCCCAGTAACTCCAAAGTAGTGTAATTTATATGTTGGGTCTTCTATCGAATGTTGGCCAATAATAAGGCTGCATTCAGAACTGTATGGTGTGTGAACCCCACGCTTCAGTGTGAAGAGTTCTGCAGTCACCGTGGCTAATGTTAAGCTAGCTGTAAAAGTGGTCAGTAAATACCTCCAAACCACAGGCGGGCCGCTTGTTAAACGACAATGTCTCGTTTTTGATTTCCATTCATGTCAAAGACAGATGTGGATGTGTAAGCTTTGGAGTTGTTTAAAGGGACATAACATTGATTTTCTGTTTCCATATATACTGTTATAATGTATATAATATGTTTAGTTCCTCATCATTCTGAGGCCAGATCATTCATACATGCCCTCAAATGGCTGTCTGCTCCATAGTCTTTATTGCTAAGGTTGTTCAGTGAGTTGTCGGCGTTTTGGTTGAACATGTATCGAGGTAGTATTCACTCACCCATCCAAATAATTGAAATCAAGTTTTCCAATCACTTCCATGGCCACAGGTGTATAAACTCAAGCACCAAGGCATGCAGACTGTTTCTACAAACATTTGTGAAAGAATGGGTCGCTCTCAGGAGCTCAGTGAATTCCAGCGTGCTACTGTGATAGGATGCCACATGTGCAACAATTCCAGTCGTGAAATTTCCTCGCTCCTAAATATTCCACAGTCAACTGTCAGTGTTATTATAACAAAGTGGAAGCGATTGGGAACGACAGCAACTCAGCCACGAAGTGGTAGGCCATGTAAAATGACGGAGCGGGGTCAGCGGATGCTGAGGCGCATAGTGCGCAGAGGTCGCCAACTTTCTGCAGAGTCAATCGCTACAGACCTCCAAACTTCATGTGGCCTTCAGATTAGCTCAAGAACAGTGCGTACATAGCTTCATGGAATGGGTTTCCATGGCCGAGCAGCTGCATCCAAGCCATACATAACCAAGTGCAATGCAAAGCGTCGGATGCAGTGGTGTAAAGCACGCCACCACTGGACTCTAGAGCAGTGTAGACACGTTCTCTGGAGTGACGAATCGCGCTTCACCATCTGGCGATCTGATGGACGAGTCTGGGTTTGGCGATTGCCAGGGGAACGGGACTTGTCTGACTGCATTGTGCTAAGTGTAAAGTTTGGTGGAGGGGGGATTATGGTGTGGTTTTTTTCAGGAGCTGGGCTTGGCCCCTTAGTTCCAACTGAAAGGAACTCTGAATGCTTCAGCATACCAAGATATTTTGGACAATTCCATGCTCCCAACTTTGTGGGAACAGTTTGGGGATGGCCCCTTCCTGTTCCAACATGACTGTGCACCAGTGCACAAAGCAAGGTCCATAAAGATATGGATGAGAGAGTTTGGTGTGGATGAACTTGACTGGCCTGCACAGAGTCCTGACCTCAACCCGATAGAACACCTTTGGGATGAATTAGAGTGGAGACTGAGAGCCAGGCCTTCTCGTCCAACATCAGTGTGTGACCTGTTTGTTTATATCTTTTGAAATAAAATGAAAGTGGCAACTTGGTGGTTTGCACTGTCTCCTCACAACAAGGTGATTCTGCTTTTGCATCCACTGACAGACAGAATTGATTGATGGTAATGAGTTACGTTACATTATATGTTGGCTTGGATGTAATGTGCATAAAGGAAAACCCTGTAGCTTGGCCAGTTGGAGCCGCTGGTATATCCATCATAATTGAAACATATGCAGATTCTCATCACCAAGTTTTATGGGAATATGGACATGTTTCTCTTCCCATAAATGGTGCATTTTTTAGGGCAGTTTTAACTCAGTAGAGTTTGACAGTAGTTAGTTACTACAGTCTCTGTTCTACAGCATTATTCAGTATTTTTCCTTTGCCAAAATGAAAGAAATCATTGTGGTAGGAAAACATTTTGGATGTTTGTCCTTGAAAGAAAAGCCATGTGAATTTCAACATTAAATAACAATGGAAACACATTTCATGAATAAGTAGGCACACCATTTATAGCAAAGTGTTTCCTGATGCAGCTAAGTTCTTTACAGCGTTTCTATTTTCTTTGCCAGTCAAAGCACACCTAACTCACATTACATTGTTTTGTTACATGTTTATATAAGATTGCCGGCACAGCTGGATGGACACATGATTATAGATTACTTCAACCCAGACTATTTAAACATTTCTGCAGTGGCGTTTATGTTGTTGATAATTTCTGACTGAAAAAATGACTAAATATGTGTATTTTACTAAAAAGAAATTGCACAATAGAACTTTCTTCAATGTGTTTAAACAGGCCCAGTTAAATCCATAGCTGTGGATTCCTGCATAAATGGGAAATGACGGATGAAAGAGATGGGGTTGCTGCTGTTGGAGAACTCTTGGGCAGATTATCAACATTTCTTCTCCCTGAGACATTGAATATTTGGAGAAGTGACAGTTGTGTATTTGGGTAAGGATGAGAAAATTCGTTTAAGCCAAAATAGAGGAGGGAAAATGAAAGTGAGAAAACAAACAGTGAATTCGGTTGCACACTTCAGTTGTGCAATGATTGCAAATATGAAATACATTTTCCCTCTTTCTGTCGTTCAAGCTTGCGTATTCCCCCTGCATGCATTTGTCTTTCTTTTATGCCTTTTGTATAATCTGTGCATCAACCCCAAAAAGCAAGTTTTCAACCTCCTCTCCAGGGAGCTAGGATAAATATTTTGTATTTTCTGCTCCAAGCTGGTGTCCCACTGTATCATGTTTTTTTTATTTTGTAGGGGTTTTTTTTTTGTTTCGGCAAGTGGTCACAGGTGTGTAGCCATGCTCACGGCTTTGGAAATGTTTTTCCTCTATGAGGTTTGATCGATATATATCCGGAAGAAGCTCGGAACAATGCCACGGTCTGGGATTGCACAGGATTTTGGAATTATCCGCTGGTGTGTTGCAAAGGGTCTGGTGAAAAGCTCCTCAGCAACAGGCTTTGATCAGGCATGCTGGGAGAGGACAGGAGTGGCACTGACCGTATATGTTTTGACTGGCCCAAGTGAAAAAGGTTGGCATGGAGTGTAAGAACTGGCACACACAAAGCAGAACGTGTAAAACTGAATTTGTCTGAGAAACGTGTGAAAGCCTTAAAGAGGCATACCAGGTAGTCTGGGTCTAATTTTCTGTTCATTGCTGTCTATATTACTAACACTATGCTCACCTAGTTAATTGCTGACATAGATTTGGAGGCAAAGCTGGAAAAAAAGTAAGATGATCAGCCAGGTTTAAAACAAACACCCAGGTAAGCCAAACTTGTTGGGGAATAAAACACAGCCAAGTCCTAAAATTATTACCCAAACTGTCTTTTGTAAGCAGCTATCAAAATTTGCAGACCAATTTTTGGGTTAAAGCTGACCTGTACTATCAGCCGTAGTTGTGTGTTTGGTTTTACCTTCCAATAAAGTGGTTTAAATAATGCGGCCAAACTGTCTGATCGTGTTTCTCGCCCTGTCAGTTTTCATTGGAGTGATGTTGCCATGTTCCCAGATCTCAGTCATTACATTAGTGAGTACAATGTTATCTTATCCAGCAGAAACAACAATCAAAACTACAGAATTTAGGGTTTTTTCCCCTTTCCTTTAAAGAGTCAATTCACCCTGATCACAAAGAAACACATTTTCTCTCTTACCCCTTATGCCGTACCGATTTAGTTCTGGTTTTTCAAGCTATTGAGATATTCGCTTTTAACTCGCAAGTAATTGGACTATTCAAATTTCCAATTTTTTAAGCCTTAAACAACACAAACAATAATTAACTTCCATTGTATTGAGATGGATTCAGAGTTTTTCATTTCAAACTGAAAAACTGAAATCTTCATAGTAAGATATCCGCGGTAATTAGGAAAATATGTCTCTTTGTAATCTGGTATCAATCATCAGTGTCAAGCTTGAATACAATACCTGAGTTGAGTATTTCTGGAACAACTTATGGTATAAAGAACTACTTTTCTTATGAGACTAACAGGTTTGGGTTTGAGGCTTTCATCAGGGTCATCCAAGCTGAGTCATCATAAACCAGATGAATGCCACAATGTATGACCTTTATCACAAACACAGACGCTCATTGGCTAAAATACTCTTTCTCACTGTCTCACTCCCAGCATACAAGAGTAGATATATTTGACAGAGTTAAACGGCATCATTGGCGTGATAAGCTGTGTATTACTCTCTTAGGACAACTTCATCATGGATCTAGATGAGCAAAAGCTTCCAAAAACTCAAACTATTTGACAGCAGCCAAATCAAGGCTGATAAATGATTATGTTTATTTTATCAAACACTGCATTCTTCTGTCTGTCTTCACACTCGTCTTTTCACGTGCCATGGCATTCATCTAGTAATCCTATCTTTGACAAAAAACTATCCATCATGCTCTTTCAGGTTTCTTTCGTCCATTCTGAACTATGGCAAATATGTGTCTGTGTGTTCCCTTTTAAGGAATTGAAAGGAATGCTCCCATCACTCTCCTCTTTTTTTTCCACCGCCTTTCATTTACAAAAGAATCAGTGGTGACGAGGTGCACGTCTAGACTTTTGTGCACAGATAGTAGTCAAAATAAATCAGTGGGAGATGTGCTGGACCAGACCAAGTGGAAAGGTACGCCACTGATTGACTATGAATTGCTCTGTTGTGAAAGGAACAGGCAGTGAAGCGTCTTGAATATTTGGCGTTGTTGAGAGCATGACCAGACCTCAGGGGATTCTGGGACGCTAAAATAATTCCCCCAGCCACTATTCATGTGTTTTCTTTTTCTCTGGCAAATAATGTTGTCATCCAAACTGGCTGTGTCATCCCTCCATGACTGGAGTGGTTGAGCATTGGTCTGTGATGGATTTTTTCAGTGGCAGTCCTCAGTGGTGGCACTTGATCACATGAAAGAGAACATCAAATTCAAGAATGCAGAGTAAGATAACAATAGTATCAGGAAGAGGACACAAAGATGAAGAGGAAACTCATGTGTGCTATCTCTTTGTTTATTTAGCCCAGGAGGAGAGAAAGGGAAACTGTCTGTGTATATTTGTTGTAACAGCCAGGTCAAATACAGGTCAAGGGTCAGATGTATTTTAGTAGCCCCAGGCTGTTCTCACTGAAGTTGAAGAACAGAAGAGAGATTTGAACAGGGTGGAACAGCGCCCTCAGTGATCTTTAATCGCTGGATCCTCTGCCAAAGTGTTTGACCTGCAGCCATGAATCAGAGACTTTCATATGTGGTCCAAAGGACACTGGGATGGTGAAAGGAGGAAGACAATCAGAGTATTCAACTGTGAAAATAAAAGGGAATATTCACAAGTTAATTTCTGCATCTAATGGTGAATGGACTTTCTATTGTACCATTTTAAAATAAAAACATTATATTCATCCTTGTGCTAATAGAGTGTACGTAGATAAGCTTCGCATCTCAGTTCCATTAAGTGTAATCCTCCACTGTGCCCCGAGCAAGATGCTATCAATGGCAACACATTCCAGTCTCACCCCCTGCACTCTGATCCAATCTTAGCAATTCCTCTACATTTTCAACATTCTTTGCCCACACTGGCATACTTCATGAAATCCTGACACAGACAGTGAGGGGAAAGGTAAAGAGCGGTTACCCAAATTTGGGAACAACTAGTATGATACCCAACAGAAGCAGGACGTCTGGATATTACAGCATAATGGCGTGTTAAAACACAGGTTATATGAGACCCTTGATACACAGGCTCAGACTTATAAGCCACAAACCTCAAATAAAAAGTATAAAAATACGGACATTGTTTCAAAATGATCTAATGCCTAGCATGTAATTTTCTGCCTCTGAGCAGGCAGGTTTTTACCATAGAAAGGTTCACAGCTTATATTAGCTGTAAGGGCCTATAAAATATGGCCTGAGATGTATTATACCTCCTGAGTGGATACACCTGGCTGGGCACTTGCATGCCAGTGTGAATGTGTGTGTGCTTAGTACAGTTAATGTGTTTTTTTGAATTTCGTCATTTTGGTATTGTTTGAGCTGCTGGTTGTAAGGCTAATTTAGAAAGCGGTGTCCGTCTAGTCTCAGTTTTGACATTTTCACATTAAAACTAATCAGCTCTTATTGAGACCAGGCTTCTAGACACACTTCATTAAAAGAGCATTAAAGCACTAGCGAGTCAAAACTCCACAGAAGTTCAAAGGACACTGTTGTTTAAACTCAACCTTTTCAATGGAGCAGTATTTCAGTACTGTGAAAGGATAAAATGTTAGATTTTTTTCTAAACATCTCACTTAAAGCTACACAAATGCATTTAACATGAAAAGAAAATCTGTAGTCTGTGTGATTTCTATAGACTAATGAAAGTTACACATAATAAATACAGAAATACCTATTTTAAATGTATTTAAATACAATAGAAAATGTTAAACTTGGTTCACTGGTAACCAAGGGTTTTAAGTTGCTGAAACACAGAAGCAGAAACTAACACAGCTGAAGCCAAAGCCTTAAATTGCAATTTACCACCAACTGCCACTAGGTGCCTTCTCCAAAACATCCCTGGCTGAGAACGATAACTGTAACTATGATTATAACTATAACGACAACGATGTGAGCGTCCACACTAAGAACGATAACGTCCTGTAAACAGTGGTGTCAAGCCCGTGCTGCGCGCTCCAGCTGTGTCTGCAGCTAATTATTGATGAGCTGTTATTGCTGTTGTATGGAGAAATTAAAAGAAAACCAGAAGAATTCACAGGAATTCAGGTGGGTGATGATTCAGTGTGTTGATCATAAGTATTTCAGACACTAGTTGCTGTGATGTTTCATTATTTACAGACCAAACTGAACCGCAGCAGATCTTGAAGCGCTGTGTGTAAAAGTGCACCGCTGCGGCAGTGACACACGTTGTGAGCGTAGATCTGCTCACAAAGATCTGCTAACTTTGTTCGGCTTTTTAACATTATAATAGAGAGCAACGTTCCAGCATCTTTGTTATTATTTATCTAGGATTCACACTGAGTCATTACAATATTTTGGTAAGATTAATGGTCCTTGATTATGATACCTGCCTTGTGCTAAAGCAGCTAACATTAACCTCTAGCGTCTCCAGTAAGATAGTCTTCAGTCTGAAGGAGCAGGGTTTCCAGCATGCGATAGGTAACGCCCTGCACTCCACATTTGGAATGTCCTGGCTCCAAATGTAAAAGAGGGCGCCGACCATAAGCAGCAACTCTTGGTTTCAAACCAGCTCCAATGCAAACCAGTGGATGATGTCACACCTCACTATGCCCATCTTTATATACAATCTATGGGGACCATGACCATTTCCTGCCAGTTCTCAGCTGTCTGTTCTTTAATACAGACACACAACGCCCCAAAAAGTATGCTAATATTCCCAATTTCCCCAGAGAGATAATATTCCTAAAATTATATTGGTATTCATTTATATTAATCCAACCAAGAATCCAATAACTGCCCTGGGTTGTAAAATGGTTTTGGTTTTGTGGCCACAGTTGGAATTACAGGTCAGATGACATGATAGGGCCCAAAATGACTTCTTTCAGGGGTCAAAAGAGTACTCGGGGTGAAATAGTTGAACGAAACAACTCACAAGTGAACCTTATATCTTCATGAAAAACCTCTTTTCTATTTCTGAGAAGTTGATAAGAACATAAAATTGGATTAACAGAGGTTGCTAGAAGTTCAGTTCATCTCAAGCAAACAGACTTTTAAATGACCTTCCCGCGTCTATTTCCCAATGCCATCGAGCCCATCTAAAAAACTTCCTATCTCCTTGAGAAATGTATCTTCTTTTTACTTGTTTCTGAGTCTGAGGTGGTGAAATATGTGTCAGTAAAAACTGACAAGTTTGGAAATGTTTTCTCTCACTTTCCCAGGAGCAGCAGTTTGACGGGCTTCCAGCCCCTTCTCATGTTCTGAGGCAATGATACACTGTAATGGTGAATGTTTTCATTCAGTATTGGCCTTTTGCAGCAACCTGACAAGCATGAAAATAAAGATAGGATTGGGAGTCTTACTTTGGACTCTGATTTTTAAATGCAATTTGAAGATATTTTTTTGTTCCGCTTTTGTAATGAAAGACATGTATGGAAAGAGTAAGGAGGATGTGTGATGAGAATCCCATTTTCCCTTATTGGAACTTGGCTTCCACAGGATCAACAAAGCTACTTTCAGTCTTTTGCGTTATATTCAAGTCAGTTCCTGGCTTTCGAGACCAACTCAACTGTCCACGTTGGAAGTCAGTAATGACTGATATGTTTGTCTGAAACTGGAACTCGCCCAGCACACAGAATAACACCTTGAATATACCCCTTTTCCAAACGTTAACAGGATCTTAATTAAATGTATCTGACATGCTTTGATCAAAATACCATAATGATCAAGCACCACAGCAGCCTTCTCATCCTCTCTAAACAGCCCTGTTCAAAATGACCTGTTTGAGTGCCTGTCCCGCCCAAGTTGCTCCCTTCTGTAGGGTGTGCCGGCTACCATGGCAACTGTTGAGCGTGAACCCTGCCTGAAGCATGGCTGCTAGAGAAAACATAGCAGTGGCCATGAGAGGTGCAGCAAACAGCAGCTTAGTTTAGCTGGTCCCAGCCAGGTGGGGAGTTCCAGTCCTCTGAGCGGAGGCCAACACGGAAGAACTTAAAACTGCATTCTATCAAAAGGCCATCAGGGGGCGACCGTTTTGGTGTCAAAAGGACTTCCGTCTCTATACAAGTCAATGGAGAATTCACCAACTTCTCACTTGATTTCTAACCTCAGTAAACATTTTCAAAATGTAAACATTTTCAAAATGCGTTTATGGTCTCAATCTCTAGTTTAAAGCCTTCTTCAATACAGTATGATGTTCATTTGTAAAATTTTGCCCTCACTGATTTTATATTTGACGATAAAGCAGGGTATGCATTAGGGCGTTGCTACGTCGTGATTGACAGGTTGATTTATTCACAGGTTCAGGAGTGCGGACAGATAGGCAATAGACATAGACTCTATGGAAATAGATAGCTGTGAACTTGTCTCACAACAGAGTGAGTTCAGAGTTTTGTGTAACATTGTCTTAACATTTCAGTCGCCTAAAAATGACCTGTTCGGCTTTTGGATGTACTAACAGATACACTAAGGATTCGGATATTCAGATGTTTCGGTAAGTAACACTGCATTTCCCATTCAAAATGACTTGCATCTTATTTTAGCCAAAATTAGAATCTCAATTAATATTATAGTTAACATTAATGTGCATTACTGACAAAGAGTAAAGTTTAAGTCACGAGTCACCATGTGCTAACAAAGCTAGTGTTAACTTCGCCGGTAACGCAACGTTAGCGTCTCTTATGCTAACATTATAGTTACCTGGCCTTGACCATTGATAACCATATGGCGACATAAACAGTTGGTTAACTTCATGTCATAGAAATGTTCAGTGTTCGGGAGACTTAAACTACATGTAGTTGATCCAGCCCTCGCAACCTCCCCCGCTCCGCCTCATGCCCCTCCTGATAGACAGATAGATAGATAGATATACTTTATTGATCCCAAGCTGGGAAATTACAGTGTAGCAGCAGTATTACACAGACACATAGTGACGATACAGTGACGATAACAACATATAGTATAAGGATATAAAGAATAAGAATATATATTAAAAAAAAAAAACTATACATAATAAAATAAAATAGCAAAATATAAAGGAAAAACTATACATAATAAAATAGCAATAGTAAATCAAATAAAATAATGTACAAAAGTATATACAACAGATTGGCAGTGTTGATTTTAGTGCAAAGTAAATGTGCGATGTGTGTAACTGTGTGTAGAAAATAAAGTGTGCAGTGACTGTAGTTATGACCATAGTTTTTTTTTCTTTTTTTCTGTTATTATACAGTGTGATAGCATGAGGCAGGAAAGATTTCCTGTATCTGTCCACTGTGTGATGGAGAGGGTGCTGGTCATTGTCCATAATGGAGAACAGTTTATTCAGTGTCCTCCTCTCCACCACGGTCTCAAAAGACTCCTGTCTGAGACCCAGTACAGAGCCAGCCTTCTTGATGATCTTATCAAGTCTGTTGGTGTCGCTGGCTCTGATGCTGCTGCCCCAACACACAACAGCAAAGAAAATGGTTCTGGCAACAACAGACTGGTAGAAGATCTCCAGCATCTTGCTGCACACGTTGAAGGATCTCAGCTTCCTCAGGAAGTAGAGTCTGCTCATCCCCTTCTTGTACACAGCCTCGCTGTTAGATTTCCAGTCCAGTCTGTTGTCAATCACCACTCCAAGGTATTTGTCCCATGCCCATATAAGTAGAATCCGTGTTCAGAATCCGCAGTCCACAAACCAATGGGTGACGTCACGGATGTTACGTCCATTTCTTATATACAGTCTATGGTCCCAGCCAGCGCTTGCAAGAAAAACATGGCGGACCTCAGGAAATTTAGTGAGTGGAGACTAATATGAAGTAAGAAGCAGCATCAAATCTGAATGGCTTGTTGAATCACAAGAGTACAGAGAAAGCCAGCCCACACCAAACTAACTGGGCTATCTTATTTCACAGTTTGTGTTTTGGTAGGCACATCAGAGACCCAAATATATATGCACAAGCACTGAAAAACGTTTTTCAAAATATGGTGCCTTTCACCAATGCGTCTTTGGCACTCAGACTGTTTCCTTTTGAATAAATGATAAGGCATTTTCTCACCTCATGGAGCTTGACAATGGTACATGTCTCCCCCGGTTGTCGTGTATAAATAGTCGTTTTATCCCTGAACATATGTGGAGAGATGGAAGCAGAAGAGAAAGGGCCCACACCACAACAAAGAACCAAAGCTCAAAATTGTGGGCTTCTAGCTCAAATTATGGGGTTGAGTGTCCTCTTGGTGGCTTTTGATCAGGGGCATTAGATTATACTGTCATGTCTTCTCTTTGCAAATTCCAGTTGTGTGACTCTGCCTGTGGTGTCTCCTTTAATACTGCCATACACACACACACACACTCACTCAAAGAGTGCACAATAAAGGAACATCAGAAAATATTTGGCTTTGTATTTCCATGAGGTATGTTTTTTCTTTTATTCGTTTTACTTCTAATCAGAACTGATGCATAAATCACGCAACTACTTTATCATGAAATCAAGCTCCAGTCCTGCAGCATGAAACGTGGTGTCCACATCGAAATACACTCCAACCTACAAGCAAGACATTCACACATCTGCATCATGACCATCTGACATTTCCTTTGTGATTTCACCTTGTGAGAACCCATGAAACACCTGGAACATTCGTGAGAAACTGTGAATGCACAGAAGACATGGAGACAACATGAAGGTAACTGTTGAGGCTGTAGCAGGCTATTTGTCCTGCTGAGATACTACACAATTCCGTGTGTTCGACCCACCTTGTCTGTCTTCATGTAACAGTACACCAATCCTGCTAATGAGCTGGCTGAAGACAGCGTGATGGGATGGAAGCTGCTCGAGAAAAGTCAGTTCTGATACAGCATAATGGAAGAGTAATGGAGTAATATGTTAAGACATTTTCTATATATGTAATATATCTATATGCACTTCTGGTTGCATGTCAGGGCTGATTCATTCATTTTTTTATGACTTTGTAGTTCTGTGCTTTGATGTTTTGTACTGTAACTTTGTTTTTGCATGTGGCTGAGTATTAATTTTTGCATGTCTCAGTGATCGTGTGTGGTCTACCCAAAGCACTACATGTGGCCGTGGTTAAAAGTGGATTATTTCAATTCTTCAAAAAAAATCAGAAAATATCTCCACCACCCCCCAAGCCTCCTTCTCCTTGTCACCTCCGCAGAAAACAAATGGAGTTTAATGGCATTCTTTGCATTCTTAGTGCGTGGAGCCGCTGTTTCCGTATTTCACGGATCTGAATGGTGTGGCCCAGGCAGTCTGGAATTCCTGGCTAAGAGATCAGAGGCCTTGATTTATCAGGATGTACTTTCTGTAAGGTGTGTGCCTGCTCAGGGAAACTCATATAACATTGTACACACACCTGCAAACACACACACAATTAAGTGAAGCTCTTTTTTTGAAATGGGGCAAAAGTTCTGTCATTCATACATTAAATGTTGGCAACATGGTTGTCCTGGCATAAGTGCGGCCCATGTCTGGTTAGAATTTAAGGATTACATATGCACACGTCAAGTGTGTATCTACAGTGTGCAAAGAAGTGTGTGTGTGGGTTTTTAACCAAAAATTTGAGCTGATGATGGCACTAGGAGAAAAATTAAAGTTATTACAATTCATTATGAGGGCAGTATGAATGTGTGTACCAAATGTCAAGCAGAGTCTCCAGAGAGTCTGCTTGAGGTGCAGACTTTGGCCAGAGTAGTCCCATAAGTTGATTCAATATGGTTGTCATGATATCAAATTAATAATAATAATAATATAACCAGAACAACCAGTCAATTCATCAAACATCTGTTTTTTGGGGTTTTGTTTGTTTATTTTTGCATTTTAGATGTAAGTGTACTGATGTAGTGAGGTTTAATATTACACAGAATATGCACAATTGGCATTAGTTCAGAAAAATACACAGTCACAAAACACATTACACATGCTGTCAGAAACTCCCATAGGTTTTACTGGGCTTCCTAAACACTTTTCGAGCTAAATCTAAAAGACACACTATAAATGACTTGAGGAAACTTTCTAGCCTAGTAACATTACGGCTAAAACAACCCATAATGTGATCAGAAAGAAAGAAATTTGGTGTTAAGAATAATACATTCTGTAACATAATGCTGCTTTTTCAAATATAAGTTTGAGAAACAAACATTGTCTTATATTTAGGTCAATATGATATTTTAGAATGCCATCTATGTTGTGCAGCAGCATGCTATTTTCAAAAGCACATGCATGCTAACAGTCTATATATATCGAAGGAAAAAAGATTATAGGGGAATAAAAGATAGATCAAGTGCATGGCTGATTAGTAATTGATTTACCTATTACCTGTGTATCCCACCACTCCTGCAACAAAGCAGAAACTTCACAAGCTTGTAGTACTTCTCTTTATGTAACACAGCAAACTTTGTAAATTTACAGTAGGATTTTGTTCAGGTCAAAACACTAGTCCATCAACAAATAAAGTGCATGATCCAATCAGTGCGGATAGCCTATAGGATTTACATTGGGGTAAGTTATCAAAGTTAGAAAAAAATGCTAATAAAAAGCTATCATGGCTCAAGGCCTTTCACTAGCCATATTACTCACCAGAAGAGATTGACTGATAAACATACTGTATATGCAGGGTAATGATATGTGATTTTAGCTTATTATTTCTTCAGATTAGTTCTGCCAGATGCAGTTAATTTGAGTAAAGTGCTTCCAGAAGTCTTCTTGCTTTGAGAGGTATGTTTTAAGGCCCGATCTGGAATTAGGAAATAGTGCCACATTTGTGCCAAGGTTGGCAAATGAATGATGTTGATCACGTTTCTTTAAATTGACTGTAACACATGTTACATTGTTGTTATCATGTGTCTTTTTTTAAAGTAAAGTTTCAGGAAATTTAGATAAAATGAATAGGTTGTGAATTGTGGATTGAAGATGTAGCTCTTTGTTTCTAAAAGTAATATTAGTGTGCAGTGCCCCCAATTTAGCAAATGGTCCAAGAATAGCACCCGGCCTCTCTGGTGTCAAAACCATTTAATTGAAAAACTGCTTTTGATGTTGCCTCTGCAATTTGCTGGAGAGGGCACATCAGTTTTCAGAAAGCTCTGTTTAAAGTGGGATTGTCAAATCGTTCGTTAGACTGGGCCAACTTGGACATTTGTTCCTGCAAGGTGTGATGAACCCAAGTCTTTTGGCTGTTGGGCTCGCTTTGTCTTTGTGTTTTGTATTGCAGATGTCTACCTGGTGTCCCCAGTACTGTAAGAGTGCATCCCACTTGTTCCTTGATGAGTGAGAAAGGGGAAACTCTGCTTTCTGATCTTCATGCTCCCCATCTCTGCCTGTGCTCTTCCTTTTACCACACAACACTCCACTAACTACTTTATCACTCATGCATAGATGCCAACACCACTGATGTACTGACTGCCACACCTCATAGCCTTTTGACATTTTTAGAAATTAATGTTCTTTGTTTTAACTTTTTTGTGTCAACTTCCATTATTTATCATGTTTTTTGAGCTGGTAGCTCCTTTAAATCTGGTTCCTACGTGTTTTGTTTTAGTGCATTTAATCAGTTGTTCTTTTTGTGTCAAAACGTGTCTTTGTTGTTGTTCAGAAGAGCATGGTTCGAGTTGTGGATTGGAAGACCTGTAGACCAAAGGAAGGTAAGTATTAAAATACGGGTGTAATTGTTGTGAAGCTAAAGCTATTTTCCCCTGTTGGACTTATCAGCTTGTTTGAGTTTCTCTTGCTTGTCATTTTTTGTAGTGTTAGGGTGAATGTGGTTAGAGCTTTGTCTTGGGAAACTGTCCATGTCTGTGTGGGAGTTGCCAGATACTGGCCAGTTTTCCATACCACCGGTCATTAGCACATAAGTATTTGCCACATCTAACCACATGAGGACTAGGGGTGAGTTAGTTTAGTGTTTGGTTAGGCAGATACAGGGGATGCTCCTGCCTTTTTTACAACCAGTGTGCTAACTACTGCTTTCCATTGGTCTGGGTTTGTAAAAATACCTCCTTCATTTTGAGACTCCATCAGACTTGTTTTTCAGATAACTGCACTTAAGAGCAGTTTTAAATTGAAGACCACTGTAAGGTTAAACCAGTTAAAAAAGATTCAAGGACAAAGTTAAGTCTATTTTAAAGACTGATTTGTATAAGATTAAGGTTTTGTTTTTTTTAAGATTTGGTTTGGTCTGGTTTGTCTTCACTGATAGGTCAGAGTACTGGTTAGTCCTTCAGACTGCAGAAAGAGTTACGGTTGTTACAAATAGGACCTTTGTCATACTGTGTCATCAACAACATGGAACAAAAGTTAAAGCATTGTGTTGAAGTTGTGTATTTGATAAAGAATTGGCTTTGGAATAAATTAAGTGTGATACAGATCAGTATGTCTTGATGCACCACAATGATTGGAGAAATGTGTGTATTGCCAGTGGCTCTAAGTATAGTGCTGTTGGGCATGGGTTTTTGTCTACGAGTTCAGTCAACATGTTCCTCCACCTCCAGCTGTTAATCCAGTCCTGTGATTAACAATCCAGATGAGATTGAGTGTGACTTCTCAAAGGTTTTCGCAAAATATGTTGTGCAGCTCGTGCTGGTGGTGAACCTAATAGAGTGAATGTGATGGAAGAACCTTGTGTGAACTTGTGTCTGACTTTCCATTGTCTATTTCATATGCAGACCCGGTAGCTGAGCAGGAGTCAGATCTCTCCATTAAGAAGCTGGGGAGGGTGTGATCCCAGTGTGAAGGATAAGGCACATGGCTATTTTCTTTACAATAGTGTGCTGGTGAGGAAGTGGATGCCCTTTATTGAGGTTGGTGTGGGAAACCAATTTTCCAAATTGTAGTACCATCCAGATTTTGTAACTTGCTTTTGCCGGTGTCCCATGACCAGTCATGGCATCTGGGGGTCTGGAAGACATATGACCAAATTTAACAGTACTTCTTTTGGCCTCAGCTAAAATGGAGATGTCAGAATACATCAGAACTTGCCAGACATGTCAAATAACTGGCAAGCCAAGCCAGGTTATTAAGCTTGCTCCATTGCACCCAATACATGCCATTGGTGAACCATTTAAGAATATAATCATTGACTGTGTTGGACCTCTGCCTCCTTCCTTCAGGAATAAAGTATCTTATGACCATCATGTATCAGGCTACCAGGCATCCACCTGCATATCCCTTGCAGTCAATAACAATCAGGTCTGTGGTCAAAACACTCTCACAGTTTATTGACATCTTTGGCATCCCCAGGGTTGCTTGAAGTGATCAAGGTTCTAACATTTCCTCCCATATGTTTCTGCAGGTGTTAAAACAATCTTGGGTAAAACACTCTCAGTCATCAGCCTATCATGTATAAAATCAGAGGGCACTGGAGCCTTTTCATCACCAACACTTATGTCACAGCTGTACACATTTTGTGCAGAGTTGGGCAGGGATTTGGAGGAAGGATTGCCTAGGTTAATGTTGGCAGCAAGGGAGGTAACCCAAGAGAGCACCGGGTTTAGCCCCAATGACTTGGAGCAATGTTTGAGGGACAATTTTAAGAGCAGCGAACCTTTAAAAAGTCTAATTGACTATGTAAATGGGTTCAGGCATAGGTTATATGTTGCAGACGAATTGGCAAAGCAGAAATTGGATACAGCACAAGAGAAAGTGATGTGTGTTCACGAGCTGAGTTGTGCCAATTTAGTCCTGGCGATCTAATGCTGGCTCTTTCACCAATTGTTGGGTCACCTTTTCAGTCCAGGTTCACAGGTCCTCATACGGTAGTAAAGCAGACCTCAGAGGATAAGAACTTTATTTCTTGTCAAGAGCAGAGGAAGAAATCACAGCTTTGTTATGTCAAACTGTTGTAGCTTTTCTAGTCCCTTGCAGTTTCAGCCAAGTGTGTTAAAGGTGCATAGTTCAGAGTGTAACCTTGCCGCTCTTGTGAACACTGGTGGGTTCCCCTTCTCAATCAGTGGCAGTGATTGAGTGACAGATGGTAGAGTCTTGTAGTTTTGATAAAACATTGTTGTGTGGTTGGCTAAAGAACACTGAAGCTCTCACAAATTGGATTTTTTCGGCCATTTGCAAGAGTCAAAGCGTGTTGAGTCGGCTGACCTAATTAGCAGTTTCCCAGGTTTATTTGATGACACACCATCACAAACCCGCCTTGGAGAGCATGATATAGAGGTGTATAATGCAAAACTGATAAAACCTCCAGCTGGACCTCTCCATGTTTGTTTGTCCCT
Organism: Scomber scombrus; assembly: GCF_963691925.1. Lineage (NCBI taxonomy): Eukaryota > Metazoa > Chordata > Actinopteri > Scombriformes > Scombridae > Scomber > Scomber scombrus. Next base: position 19,128,813 of record NC_084985.1, read on the forward strand.
AAGTCTGATAACATCACCAGATTTTACTCTGATTTTCGTAAGGTCAACAGCGTCACCCTGCCAGATGCATTCCCACTTCCATAGATGGATAATTGCATCAATCAGGTTGGATCTGTGAGGTTTGTGAGTAAATTTGATCTGCTTTAGGATATTTGCAGGTACAACTGTCCAAAGGGTGCAAAAGGTTTCTGCATTTATAACTCCATCTGGCCTGCATTCATAAAAAGTGATGACTTTGGCTAGTTGAACACACCAGCAACATTCCAAGGTTTGATGAATAAGGTGTTTGGGGACTTGTGCTGTCTATTTGGATGACGTGGTTGTCTACACTTATTGTTTAAATCTTTGGCTACTGCATGACTGACAGTTAATCTGGCAAAATGTGATATTCCTCGCGCAACAGTAACATACCTTGGACATGTTGTGGGCCAGGGCCAAGTGCGGCCAGTGCTAGCAAAGGTGCTGGCTGCAGAGCAGTTTCCCTCGCCAATGACAACAAAGGAGCTAATGCAGTCCATGAAGATGGTAGGATACTACCATAGTTTCTGTGGGAATTTTTCCTCTGTCGTTGCACCCTTTACTGATTTGTTAAAGGCAGATGTTAAATATGTGTGGTCTTCTGTGTGTCAGCAGGCTTTCCAGAACGTCAAGGCCCTTTTGTGTAGTAGTCCAGTGCTGGCCACCCCCTGTGTGGAGAAGTTGATCAAGCTGCAGGTGGATGCAAGTCACATGAGGGCAGTTGTCTGTAAGTTTCTTCTCTAAGTTAAAAAAACCCCCACCAGATTAACTACTCTGTGTTCGAAAAGGAGACTTTGGCTTTAGTCTCACTATGTGTCAATTTGATGTGTATGTGGGTTCGGGAGTGCCGGTTGTTGTCTTTACTAACCACACCCCACTTACATTTTTGAACTCTCTGAAATGCCCCAATCAAAGATTAATTAGGTGTTGTCTGATGTTACAGGCTCATTGTTTGAATATACGCCACATTAAGGGGTCAGATACTCTGGTAGTGGATGTGGTGCAGCCTGTGTTGTGTGAATCGCTACTTTTCCTTATGGTGTACAAGCAGGATCCTGGTGCTGAGGTTGAGGGAGAGTGTTGCCTGCAGGTTGTATATTTTATTTTCACCAGCTCGGTGGAAAAGGGGTATAAGATCCCAAATAGTGGGTACTAAATTGCGTGCACGGTGCAATAGATTGCGCGTTTCGTTTGCTTGCATTTTGCTGGTGATCTACTAAGAATAACTGCGTAAATGAAAACAGGTGCAACGGGGTGGAGACAGGAGTATTTAAATTAGGGTTTCTTTATGGAGAGTTTGGACGAGCAGAAAGCAGCAAGCGCAAAATGAAATGTGATCAGGTTCTAGTGGAAGAGGTTAACAAATATATTGAGTTATAACAAAAACAAATATTACCAGAAAAACCGACATATGGGAGAGTATTTGTGTCGAAGTCAATGCTGTTAGTAAAACCAAAAATATTCCACTCCAAAATTATTAACACAGGTGGAAAAACTCCGTCCTGTGCATATTCTGTCATTGTGCCTCCGTCTCCTCCTCTCCACAGTGACAAAAGTCATCTGTGCGCAGTGCGCAGCCGGTTAATACCTGCCCTTCAAAGGTATTATTTATAGACGCAGTTAGCGTCAGAAAAAATACCTTCAGGTTTGGTAAATCACAATGCGCGTGCTAGATAACATATTTGCATTTTCTCCTCCCTGTATTTTGCACACTGGGGTTAAAACGCCCCATATTACATATTCATTATGGCAAACGTACTAAATGGACAGCGAGTACTATCTTGCACAGTTGAAAGACTCAAACCTCAGTGCGCTGCGTTAGTAGATCAGATTGCAGCTTTTTTTCGGGTGATTTCAAGTTTGCACACATTTTTACACATGCAAACCTTTAGTAAATCAGGCCCTAAGAGTGCAAACCACTCGATCCATGATGAGAAAGACAGGAGAAACTCTTCTCCCTATTCTCCATGGTCTTCCATTTTTGCCTGGAGGCAAGGACCCTATTGAATTTGTATCGTTTTTTATAATTCTACCGCCTCTTTGCGCCTCAATTTGACCCCCTAAACCTGCTCCAAAACTCACCAAATTCGGAACATACATCAGGTCTGGCGAAAAATTCGATAAAATGGAAAAACAAACAACGTCGAACTCTCTAGCGCCACCTAGAAACACTAAAACGGCCACTACACCTGATAGGAATGTCGTAGAAAGATCAAACCAAAACTACATTTTTTGTCTTATCAAGACCTACAAATCACGCGCTGACACCCCTGACCTAAATCCAACAGGAAATGCACAATTTGCCGTTACATGTGGGATCTTCAACGATTTTTCAGGCTTTTCAAAATATATATATTATTCCTGCACACTTTCAGTTACAGACTCCATTCAAACGTCAAAATGTAGCCACAAGTCTCATCTATAGATGTGTGTAATTTGGTCTGGCTATGTTTTATACTTTTTGATCTGCGGCCCCACATGTGCAACCTGTTCCTCTCCCATTCAATCCGTACTCTGCCTGCTGTCTGTGCATGCTCTGTTCTCATGCTCTCCAGTCGTTAACCACCATGGCAACGACTGTGTGTGTGTATGCAGCTGGCTCAGCCAGGTTCATTTGTGGTCTTAGTGTGCCATTTATTATTATGTCTCTTCAACCGCCTCTTTGCGCCTTAATTTGACCCCCTAAACCTGCTCCAAAACTCACCAAATGTGGAATGCACATCAGGTCTGGCCATAAGTTCAATAAAATGGAAAAACAAACAACGTCGAACTCTCTAGCGCCACCTAGAAACAGTAAAACGGCCACTACGCCTGATAGGAATGTCGTAGAAAGATCAAACCAAAACTCAATTGTTTGTCTTATCAAGACCTACAAATCACACGCCGACACCACTGACCTAAATCCAACAGGAAGTGCACAGTTTGCCTTTAAATGTATGATTTTGGACGATTTTTCAGGCTTTTTCAAAATATATATATTATTCCTGCATACTTTCAGCTATAGACTTCATTCAAACGTCAAAATGTAGCCACGAGTCTCATCTATAGATGTGTGTAATTTGGTTATGGCTAAGTTTTATACTTTTTGATCTGCGGCCCCACATCTGCAGCCTGTTCCTCTCCCATTCAATCCCGAATCTCCATTCTGTCTGTGCATGCTCTGTTGTCATGCTCTGCAGTCGTTAACTACCATGGCAATGACTGTGTGTGTGTATGTAGCTGGCTGAGCCAGGTTCATTTGTGGTCTTAGTGTGCCACCCAGTGGAGAAAACTTGTCATGATACCTGATAAGGAAGTTTTCTGATTCTTGTTCAAGTTTATTGACTGTATTATTATGATTTTAGATATCTGTGCAGTCTGTCAACTATTTCACTGACATTGCTGTCAAAGTCTAGATCAAACACGAATGACATGAGCATGAACTACAAACATATCTACAGGTTTCACTGGAAATAAGTTCCTCTTCTGTTTGACTCATCAAAGTGGCAGTTCATTTCAGTTGCTCAGTCTAAATGTCTACACAGACAGAGAGAGATATTGTGTGTGTAACGTGTATCTACTTATTGCAGTGTCCAATAAATGCCCAGGTCTGAATGCGTCTAAATGCACCTGACGGAAACCTTTCCGCTTCGCCACGGCCCGACTTGCGCAAGGGGGCGAGGTCCCGCCCAACGCTGCTTGCAGCTTTAATTAGGGCCCGAGCACTGACAAGTCAGTGAGGGACCTATTGCTATTGCCAAGATTCTTATTATTATTTTTCACGCTCTTTGTCTGCCACTTTGAGCGCATTTTTGGTGGCCTGAACATACATGAAAACTCATGAAATTCTGCACACACGTCGCAGCTGGTAAAAATTTATTTAATTTAACGTGATTGGACGCAAGCGTGGTAAGGGGACTCGCTAGCGCCCCCTAACGTCGGGTCATATGACCACAAATCTTCTCGGATCTGCATGAAATCTACATATGTCATAGGTCTCATCGGATCATTGGGAAATTAATTTTGTGGAATTTTTTTACCAAACAGGAAGTCGCCCACGCGGCGTGGCGTGCACCGATTTTCATTTTTCAAACACCGCTTTGAGGACTTTATGATGTTCACAGAATCATGAAACCTGCCACGTAGGTTTCAAATCATGAGCTGTTTCATCTGATACCACATTTGCCCAACATTTTGCCCCAACAGCTCAGTAGCGCCCCCTAATGCCTTTTCCCACTTAGCATGTACTGACAAACTCTAAAACTCACCAAATTGGACACACTCGTCAAGACTTTTTTGGTATGACCGCCACCTTTTAAGTGCCAAAATGACTCTACAGCGCCCCCTAGAACATTAAAAGTTGAAGCCCCGCCTTCTACATGCACGTACATGAACGAAATTTAGGATTCATATATATCATGACCAGACGCACAAAAAAGCCTCTTGGACCCATACCCTAAGTCCAACAGGAAGTCGGCCATCTTGGATCACAGGTGCATTTTTGTCGCCATTTTCCCCATTTCCAGGCCTCGTACTTTAACAAACTCTTCCTGCAGTTTTGACTCCACAGACTTCAGATTGGAACTATATCATCCTCAGACCTTGATGATGTAAACCTGATGACAGATTTTTCCTACGTTATACCAGGTGGGCGTGGCAGTCGTTTGTTTGTATAAACAAACAACTCCTTATAACTCCTCCATACATTGTCGGATGTTAATACATGCACTGCGTAAAATGTCACAGCTGTTGAAACCGTTTCAATTTCAACATCATTGGGGGTGGATGTGGCAAGGGGTCTCCATAGCGCCCCCTAACAGCAGGTCATGTGACCACAAACTTTGTCTGATCTTCGTGAAATTTACAGGACTCATAGCACTCATGGGTAAACCCCCAAATTATTTTTTTCAAATTTTTCGCTCTAACAGGAAGTGAGTTATTGTGCATTTCCTGCGTCAATTTTCCGTTTTTCCCTCTGCGTTTAGAGGACTTTCCCAATTTGGTGATTCTTCACAGAATCACCAAATTGCCCACATAGGTTCACACTCAGGCGCACTTTAATTTGAGACCATAACTGCCTCTGGGCGTGGCACAACAGCTCAATAGCGCCCCCTAATGCCTTTATCCATTTTGTACATTTTCACAAACTCCTACACTCACCAAATTGTACACATACGTCAACAGTCACAAATATTGACTACTGACAAAGTTTGGGATTTTTAAGTGAGAAGATGACTCCACAGCGCCCCCTGGAAGATTTCAAAGTTTAAGCCCCGCCTTCCACATTGACATAGAAAAATGAAATCGACAAGGCCTATGTATTATGTCCAGACGCACAAAAAAGCCTCTTGGACCCATACCCTAAGTCCAACAGGAAGTCGGCCATCCAGGCTAAAATGTTCAATCTGGATCATTTTTATTATTATTATAGTTGTACGCCTTTTTGACAGCCTAAACATGCCCCAAAACTCACCAAAACTTGCAATCATGTCCGATCCGGAGAAAACTTTGATATTTTAAGGAGCGCGGAAATGGCCGACGCAAAAATTGATTAATAGCGCCCCCTAGAAAATTTAAAAATTCAAGCCCCTCCACTCAGATTGACGTAGACAGACCAAATTCGGGAAACACATGTATCGTGTTAAGACGCACAAAAAAGCCTCTTGGACCCATAGCCTAAGTCCAACAGGAAGTCGGCCATCCAGGCAAAATGCTCAATCTTGATGCTTTTTTGACCCTTCACCCACATTCCTTTGTGCTGAGAAGTCACCCAGACTCATTTGTGGTCTTAGTTTGCCATCTAGTGGAGACATTAACCCCATCACACAATGTTCACTTAAAGGCACAGGAGCAAAGACATCTACATGCCAGTTTTGACAGCCCTGCGACTGCCGCACGCACCGACGTGCATGTACGGCGTTACAGTTGGGGGGAAACCGGGGGGGTGCGAGGGCCCTTCGACACTGCTTGCAGTTTTAATTGTCTTTGCTTTTCCTTTTACCATACAACACTCTACTCACTATTTTATCATTAAAGCATACACGCCACGGCTACTGGCATACTGACTGCCACCCCTCAGTGTTTTGACATTTTTAGTTGTTGCAAATAAAATAATGTTTTTTTGCTTTAACTTTTTTGTGTTGCCTCCTGCTATTTGTCATGGTTCATGAGCCAATCATGACAAGGTTGAAAACAATCAACACAGTTATGTTGCTGGGGGCAAAATTAATCACCAAGTGTTCCACACAGAAAGCCTTTTCATTCATAGAAGTCATGAGGTAAATGTTGAAAAGATTCTGGCTGGGTATTTTAGGAAAGAACAAGCTCTTAACCTTTGAGGATTGACGTAGAAGAGAATGATGAGGGTAGCAACTAAACACTTTGCAGACCAGTTATTTTGAAAAACAGTAACATTAAGGAGAAGTGGCTGGAGCAGACTCATAAGTGGTGTTCTGCAAAATTTGCTAATGTGTGCTCTTAATGTCAGTGACAGTTTTGACTGTTGGACACATGCCCTATTCAACAGTTTCGTCATGGTAAGTGTTTTTTCTGCTTCCAGCGTGGAATCCATGTAGGAGTAGGAGTGCTGAGTCATGGCTTCAAGGTGGCTATAACTGTAAAAATCACTTGTTCACCTGTGGTACCCTGGTACCAAACCCAGCACTTTAATTCAATCACAACCAGCTGTCCATGTGTCTGAAAACAAATACTTAGCCACAAAAGTTTGTTAAAATAAAGAGTGAACCTGCTTTAAAAGCCCCAGATGTATAGCTGACTGCTGTTTTTGCTGAGGACTGTAGCCACTCCTAAAACACCTGTAGCTTTCTGGAGGAGTGTTCCTCTGAGGCCTTTTAGTTTTCACGTTGTACTTTTTTACACATTTTAGTGACCATAATGGAAAATTAAACATGTGCTTCTAATGTAGTTATTATGTGTTAAATAGTGCATCTTAAGAAAAGTGAGGTTGAGGTTGCTGCTTTAAGTTGGAGAGAAGCAAACATCTTCATTGACATTTATCTTACTGTCTTCGAACAAAGCATTGTTTAGGTGCCAGTATACTTTATCAGAACTACTTGTTTAAAGGTTGAACAGCAGCTGAAACCTTCTTTCCCCCACACCTCTGCAACACTGCGTTTCACGGTGCTGCGTCTGACAATTTCTGTAACTTTCCAAAACCGAAACAATGATTAGCCAGGCCTGTGGAGGTGTGAAAGTGAGAAGAATTTTAACTTCTTTCTGTTTTGCTCATTTTTCATTTGATTCCGCAACTATTTCTGTTGCTTTTGCTCTTTACAGCCAAATTTAACACTATGTATGCCTTTGAAGAGATCCAGTGAAATGTGTGTTGTTACCCCTCGCATGTCCCTGCTCTCTATGACAGTTGGCTTTTCACTCCATCTTCAAGTGTGGCCATTTGGAACAGCCATAAACTCTTTAGCCTTCCAATGTGGTCCGACAACTTATCATGCAAACTAGTTGTTTTCTTGCACAATCTGGCCCTTAGTCTCAGTCAGTCTGAACCAACTATGCCACAAGTCACCACACTTAAACTTAGCTCATCGATACACAGATACAAAGATGTCAACTCCATGGTCAGTTTAAATGCTGTCTTTAATAAACCTCAAAACCTAGTGGCTTATCCTGTTCAGGATTGAAAAGCCTACTCTAGTACACATTGGGTAAGGGGCAAAGTACATCATGGATAGTAGTTTACAACACAATGTTGCATGAAATGTATAACAAACTGAAAATATGTAAACTATCAATGCCAGTTAATTCTTACCATCAAGACCCTTCATATGACGTAATGAATCAACATTAATTTTCCATTTATGTGTATACATCATGTTCATTCAATATTCAGTCTTTACTACAAGACAGTGGGGTTAGTTAAGTGGCTGGCATCAAGTATAGAATCATGAACTGAATATTTACTAAAATAGGGCACTTTCAACGTCTGAACCTATAACTATAAGTTAAGTATAGGACTTGTTATCAGTCATAATAAATACAAAGACAGACACTTTCCATGTTTAACATTCATACCAAAATGCTCTTGCAGTTCACTTAACACAAAAATGTGATTAACAGAGGACTCCTAAAGTATCACACACATACTAAAATAACAATAACATGTAAACTACAGACTTTAGAGTTATGTTCCATTTGAAGACTTTTAATAACCACCTTGTCCACATGTATATAGAGTGAAGCAGCTCTTTAGTTGGGGTCATAGTCATACAACACAGATTTCTCAATATAGACGCTGATTAGGCACATACATGCTTAATCACATGAGGGTCTCACATACAGAAATCATGCTGTCAGGCAGTCAGTCATTTAGGTAAACATATAAGCACATACACATAGCATTACACAAGCTAAACTCACTAGCTAACTCAAACATTACCTTTAAAAAGTATTCTCATTATTCTTACAGCAAATGGGCATCTCTGCAAAGAAGGTTAAATGACATTTTGTCAAGTCACATATACATTTATTTTACAGCCTACTTTTGGATCCACATGCCAGGGATAATTTAGTATATAACACACTTGTAGATGTGTACCCCTATGACTTTTTGATTGTAACAATTACAAGTGCATGGCTCTTGTAAGACTCCTGACCGTTTATGGTTTCCGGCTGAGTACACAGGTTCAAATGTTTTTTCTCCTCATTTAAGGGGGAACATTACAGACCGCCTCTGAGGCCTTGCCACAGATGGTCCGATGATCTGTATGCCGAGGACCCCACACTGGAATACTTGTACCCTTGGCCTTTTTAACTCCCCTCCCCTCTTTTGCTCCCTCTCTGTATTTTGTCATTTCTCCTGCCAACCAGCAAAGCTTAGCTCCCTGAAAGCCATAAAACGAGTGTTTTAACAAAAAACACTGGCATGCCTTTGCAGTCCTTCAAAGGGGACTTTTCTGGCAATGGAGACAGTACAGAGACTCCACGCATGTCTTATTGGATGTTCTCAGACACATTCTCAATCAACAAACACAAAGGGGTGGGATATTCGCATGGCAATTCCAAGCATCACCACATACTTCACACACATGCTGCACAGAAACAAAAGACAAGGATGACATAAAATAGGCAAAGCCATAATAGGGTAAAGTAAATCTTTGATCTCCATTACTTTATACCTGAGATGGCCTTGAGAGTAAGCGTTCCCAGGGCTCTGATGAGTGCTACACTCTGGCGCTGCGGTTCCCAGGAGGTTGTGTGCTCCAATCTTTCTAATGAGAGAACCTTCCAGGCTAGACATTGTGGGCTCTGGCTCCAGCCTACAGCCCATGCTGTTCTCACCACAAAGAAACAAGCCAAGTTATTCACTAATTCCTCACTGACATCTCTGGCCAAATAGTCTCCAATCCCATCCTCCTACTGCCACCACTCTTTACTTTCTCTCTACCACTTACCGTCAACTTTCTCTTTCTGTTCTGTTTCTTTCAATTTCTCTCTATTTTCTCTTCTCTTAATGTGGTTGTACTTGTTATTATGAGTCTGAAGGAGAGCATAGAGTAAGTTTATAATGAATAATCCTCCATTAATAAGAGTATGTTGCAAACAAATGAACAAGACGAAGAGTTAATAGCCACTCTAGAGGCTCTGTGAGTTTGTACTGAGGCACAGCTGTTCTTTGAGTGAAATGCTGATGTCAGCATACAAACATGTTCACAACGACAACGCTGAACATGCTGATGTTTTAGTACGATGTTTACCGTGTTCCCCATCTTTATTCAGTGCATTAGCAGGCTAATGTTTACCAATTAGCACTAAACACAAATTACAACTGAGAGTGATGGTTCATCAGTTTTCCGGTATTTGATCATAAACTAAAATAATTGAGAAACTGAAAGTTTGATCTGGTGGTTTCGCTCGATTAAAAGTTAAGGGATCACCAAAGTTATACCAATTGATCCTGATAGGGATGTGTCTATTACCAAATTTCATGGCACTCCATCCTATAGTTGTTGCGACCTTTCACACAATACCTCATGCTGGGGCTAGAGGAAAAGTCAGAGACTATTTCAGTCTGGACCAAAGTGGTGGATCCACAGACAGACAGACCAACAGAAAATGTATGGGCACAGGTTCTGCATTGGCAGCACTGAAGCAAACTGACTCGTACATTCAAACTCATACAAGAGTGCTGCTGTGCTTGGCATGTTCAGCAAATGTCAGTGTTTACACAGCATGTGATAGCTCAGGCGGGAGGGAGGAAATAGCACCCGCAAAAAGGGTGGCCAGTTCTGAAGGAGGAAGTCCATCTGTGCAAACAGCACCTAGGTAAGTGAGTTATTAATTACTTCAGGTCACTTGCCAAACTTTTGGCCTGGCACAGGAAGAGAAGCAGCTTATGGAGTTAATTTACGCTTAATAAGAAAGTAAGTTGAAAGCGTATTTGGAACACGTGGAGCACCTTGTCTTGTTTCACAACAACACACAACCAAACATGTGCCCTCCTCTCTTCACTTTGGACTTCTCTTATATTTAGGAGAGGGGGTTCAGTGGCTCTTTTTTTACCCCTCCTTTTTGCTTTCAAGAATGTCTGCAATGCTTCCCAGGAATCCTGCCTTGTTGACTTTGGTTTGGGATAAAAGGTACAGCCTCCTCTGTTCTCCATGCTGATCCGAAAGGTGATTAGGCTGGCCTCAACATGAGCCTATGCATAGCCAGGCACATTGGCCCAGACAGATTACCCTACGTTCCTGTTTGCTCCTGCTATTCTGGGGACACAGGTGAAGAGATAGATGAGAGGAGAGAAATTAAGTGAAGAATGTTGGTAGCTTTGTGGTGGTAGAGAGGACACATTTACTATGAAGTAATGGGAGGTAAAGTTCAGAAACCTATTGTATTGGGATGATCTTGTTTGTAGATCAGGCTCTTGTGCATCTGACTCTTCTGATGTTAAAGCAGGTGATCCTGTTGTATATGGGAACTGCTGTTGTAGTAGAACTTCCTGGACTGACCCCATCTAAGCTAGATTTAGATGGAAATTATGAATTCCTTTGCTCATTTTAATAATTTCATTCAATTTCAACTCAGGGGAGGATGATTATTGTCTTTAATTAAGTAGTTAAGTATTAAGCTAAAGGTTTGCAATACCACTCAAATGCTCATTAATACACACACAACACACGCAATCCCTTCACTGTTCCAAAACACTGTGATGTTATGGCGTTACTTCTGATCTTCATTTCAGTCTTAGATTCTAAACAAGGCCATGCTGTTGGAGGTCAAACTTTTTTCCAAGGTCAGTATAAGGTTGGGCCCATATAAGCATTGTTTATTAGGCTAAAACCTCAGCAACTTTGTATCTGCAAAAGTTAACCCATCATGATTTTGTGGATTTCAGAGTATTTCATACGAGCAGTAACATGGCTGAGCTGACAATGGTGATTTAAGTCACTAGTGAGGGAAGCT